>NC_080164.1:697500-870499 GCF_950295315.1 Erinaceus europaeus | reverse complement strand
AACAGCACAGGGGAGCGGGCTTGGCAGAGACACTAGACACACACTCACTCACTCACTCACACTCATTCAAACATACTCACACACACACTCACTCACTCATACACACACACACACTCAGACACACACTCACACACACTCTCACACTCACATACACTCACACACACTCACACACTCACTCAAACACACACACACTCACACTCTCACACACACACTCACACTCTCACACTCACACACACTCACACTCACTCAAACACACACACACACTCACACACACTCAGACACACACACACACTCAAACTCAGTCACACACTCACACAAGCACTCTAACTCACACAAACTCACACACATACACTCACTCACTCACTCACAAACTCACACTCAACCTCACACACACTCACTCTCATTCATACACACACACAAACACATAAACACACACTCACTCAAACACACACACACAAACACACACTCACAGTTACACACACAGTCACACTCTCATTCACTCACACTCACACAGTCACACTCTCACTTAAATTCACTCACACTCACTCTCAAACACACTCAGTCACACTCTCACTCTCATTCACTCACTCACACACACTCACAGTCACACTCACTCTCACTCACACACTCACACACCCTCACAGTCACACTCTCACTCTCATTCATTCACTCACACACACATAGTCACACTCTCACTCTCATTCACTCACACTCACACACTCACTCACTCACACACACACTCACAGTCACACTCACTCTCATTCACTCACACTCACTCTCTCACACAGTGTGGATGTCCTTTATCTGGTCATCTCCAGCAGGGCCATCACAGCAGCTCAGGGCTGCAGCGCACAGTCAGTCCACCGCTTCCAGCAGACAGTTTGCTCCTTTTTTTCTTTTTGATAAGACAGAGATGAAGTGAGAGGGAGAGACAGACGCCCGCAGCCCTGCTGCACCAGTCGTGAGCTTCTCCCTGCAGGCTCGAACCCGGGTCCTTGTGCGCTGTGACTGTGAGCGCCTGAGGGGGTACCTTAACCTGGTCCCAGGCGTGAAGCATGTGCCTGGAAGCTGGCGGTCTTACAGACCGCTCAGTCACTAATAAGAACACAAAAGGGCCACACTGACGATCCTGAAGGTGAAGGGGGTCACAGCCATGTCTTTCCTCGCTCTCATGACGCCAAGTGGCGAGGCCACAGGGTCTGGCTCTACCCACTGCCACCACCAGAGCCTGTCCCCACCCTCCGCCAGTCCTGCAGTGGCTCTCCCACGGGCAGAGACACGGACTGGCTGTCACTCCATGACAGTCTGCCTGCCTGTCGGTCATGTCATCTGTCTGTCTGTCATCTATCATCTGTGTCTATCACCGGTGTCTATCATTTCTCTGTCATCTACGTCTGTCTTTCATTTATATCTATCAGCTATATCATCTATCTATTATCTATCTCTCTATTTATCTTTCTATCTGTCTGTCTGCCCATTTTTCCTATGGTCCTGCCCTTTTCCTTCCCAAGACACACCAACAGCCACGCTACTTCCCAACGTCCCTCCTCCCGTCGTCTCCCTCAGGCCCGTGAGGTGGGTTCAGAGCCCCCCACCCCCACCCCCGTTCATGTTCGGGTCACCCACTCCCGCTGGGTGTGGGCAGAACCGGGACCTCCCGCTGCATGTATCTGAGCCCGTGTCCCCGCCTCGCTGCTGCGCCGGGACTCAGAGCGCCTGGCGGGCAGGGCCGGGCCGCCCATGGAGACTCACTTGTTCCCGACCTTCACCACCAGGTTAGGGTCATCAATGAGGGCGGGGTTGTCCACGAACTGCTGGTAGGACACGGCCTGCTCCAGGAACGCGTCTGGGGCAAAAGAGGAAAGCCTTATGGAGAGCGCACGGGCCGGCTGCCACCGCCCTTCACGGGGGCCTGGCTGAGGATGGGGGAGGGGGCAGCCTGGGGTGCCCTGACCAGACGGGCTCAGAGTGGGCCAGGGAGGACTCAGGTGGCATGGCTGTCGTCATGGGGACCATCAGCCCGGGCCAGGGAGTGACCCTCGGGTCTCCACGTGCTCCAGGCCTTAGTGTCACTCGGCAAGGGAGTGACCCCTGGGCCTCACTGTCAGCCCGGCAAGGGAGTGACCCCCTGAGCCTCACTGTCAGCCCGGCAAGGGAGTGACCCCTGGGCCTCACTGTCAGCCCGGCAAGGGAGTGACCCCTGGGCCTCACTGTCAGCCCAACAAGGGAGTGACCCCTGGGCCTCACTGTCAGCCCGGCAAGGGAGTGACCCCTGGGCATCACTGTCACCTGGCAAGGGAGTGACCCCCTGGGCCTCCGCGTCCCCACAAGCCTGTGTCACCTGGCAAGGGAGTGACCCCCGGGCCTCATTGTCATCCCGGCAAGGGAGTGACCCCCTGGGCCTCCACATCCCCACAAATATCACTGTCAGCCCAGGCAGGAGTGACCCCCGGGCCTCAGCCTCCTAGTCTGTAGAGGGGCAGGGCAGCCCCCTCCCCTGCCCAGTGGGCAGCTGGGCTCTGGTGCAGGTGTGAGTGCACAGTGCAGTGTCCCCTGAACATCGAGGCCAGGGGGACAGGGGTGGTAGGGCAGGAAGCCACGACCCCAACCCCAGCCAGGACACGGCCGCCGGCCATAAGGTACAACTGCATGACGGGTCGGGGGGGGGAGGAGGGGCACTGGCCGTGTCACCCGAGTCACTGCGCTGCGTCCAGACGCAAGGACGCAAGCCTGGGGAGGTGCCGTGGACGTGTTGTGCTGCCCCCCAGGCCCAGGGACCCCGGGCTCTCTGCACTGACCACCCGCACCGCTGCTGCGCTGTCTGCGGGTCCATGAGTGTGCTGGGGCCCCGGCCTCGGGCGGCAACGGCTGCGGCACTGACCACTGAGCCGTCTCCCTGCACCGAGCATCACTGGCACCCTGCATGTTGGGTCCCTGCAGGGCTGGCAGGGGCAAGGAGATGCGCCCCACACGGCAAACGCACTGAGTACCAACACCACCCCCCCCACACACACACACACACACACACACAGTCCCGCTGTCCCTGCAGCCGGGGGAAGACCCGTGAGCCTCCCTGAGCCTGTGGAGTCTGGGCACCAAGGTCACAAGCTCCTCGGCAGGGAACCAGGGTCCACCTGACGGCCCAGCCGGCACTCCTGCCGGTGGCCAGCAGAAGACACCCTGGGACAGACCTGCAGCCCCTGCCCCACCTTGCTGACCCCCGGGCACAGCTGCCCCCACCTTGCTGACCCCCTGGGCACAGCTGCCCCCACATTGCTGACCCCCTGGGCACAGCTGCCCCCACATTGCTGACCCCCTGGGCACAGCTGCCCCCACCTTGCTGACCCCCTGGGCACAGCTGCCCCACCTTGCTGACCCCCTGGGCACAGCTGCCCCCACCTTGCTGACCCCCTGGGCACAGCTGCCCCCACCTTGCTGACCCCCTGGGCACAGCTGCCCCCACCTTGCTGACCCCCTGGGCACAGCTGCCCCCACCTTGCTGACCCCCTGGGCACAGCTGCCCCCACATTGCTGACCCCCTGGGCACAGCTGCCCCCACCTTGCTGACCCCCTGGGCACAGCTGCCCCACCTTGCTGACCCCCTGGGCACAGCTGCCCCCACCTTGCTGACCCCCTGGGCACAGCTGCCCCCACCTTGCTGACCCCCTGGGCACAGCTGCCCCCACCTTGCTGACCCCCTGGGCACAGCTGCCCCCACCTTGCTGACCCCCTGGACACAGCTGCCCCCACCTTGCTGACCCCCTGGGCACAGCTGCCCCCACCTTGCTGACCCCCTGGGCACAGCTGCCCCCACCTTGCTGACCCCCTGGGCACAGCTGCCCCCACCTTGCTGACCCCCTGGGCACAGCTGCCCCCACCTTGCTGACCCCCTGGGCACAGCTGCCCCCACCTTGCTGACCCCCTGGGCACAGCTGCCCCCACCTTGCTGACCCCCTGGGCAAAGCTGCCCCACCATGCTGACCCCCTGGACACAGCTGCCCCCACCTTGCTGACCCCCTGGGCACAGCTGCCCCCACCTTGCTGACCCCCTGGACACAGCTGCCCCCACATTGCTGACCCCCTGGGCACAGCTGCCCCCACCTTGCTGACCCCCTGGGCACAGCTGCCCCACCTTGCTGACCCCCTGGGCACAGCTGCCCCCACCTTGCTGACCCCCTGGGCACAGCTGCCCCCACCTTGCTGACCCCCTGGGCACAGCTGCCCCCACCTTGCTGACCCCCTGGGCACAGCTGCCCCCACCTTGCTGACCCCCTGGGCACAGCTGCCCCACCATGCTGACCCCCTGGGCACAGCTGCCCCCACATTGCTGACCCCCTGGACACAGCTGCCCCCACCTTGCTGACCCCCTGGGCACAGCTGCCCCCACCTTGCTGACCCCCTGGGCACAGCTGCCCCCACCTTGCTGACCCCCTGGGCACAGCTGCCCCCACCTTGCTGACCCCCTGGGCACAGCTGCCCCCACCTTGCTGACCCCCTGGGCACAGCTGCCCCCACCATGCTGACCCCCTGGGCACAGCTACCCCCACATTGCTGACCCCCTGGGCACAGCTGCCCCACCTTTGCTGACCCCCTGGGCACAGCTGCCCCCACCTTGCTGACCCCCTGGGCACAGCTGCCCCCACCTTGCTGACCCCCTGGGCACAGCTGCCCCCACATTGCTGACCCCCTGGGCACAGCTGCCCCCACCTTGCTGACCCCCTGGGCACAGCTGCCCCCACCTTGCTGACCCCCTGGGCACAGCTGCCCCCACCATGCTGACCCCCTGGGCACAGCTACCCCCACATTGCTGACCCCCTGGGCACAGCTGCCCCACCTTTGCTGACCCCCTGGGCACAGCTACCCCACCTTGCCGACCCCTCAGCACAGCTGCCCACAACTTGCTGACCCCCTGGGCACAGCTGCCCCCACCTTGCTGACCCCCTGGGCACAGCTGCCCCACCTTTGCTGACCCCCTGGGCACAGCTGCCCCCACCTTGCTGACCCCCTGGACACAGCTGCCCCACCTTGCTGACCCCCTGGGCACAGCTGCCCCCACCTTGCTGACCCCCTGGACACAGCTGCCCCACCTTGCTGACCCCCTGGGCACAGCTGCCCCACCTTTGCTGACCCCCTGCACACAGCTGCCCCACCTTGCTGACCCCCTGGGCACAGCTTCACCCACCTTGCTGACCCCTGGGCACAGCTTCACCCACCTTTGCTGACCTCCCTGAGGTCACTCAGGCCCCCGCAGAGGGAGATGGCGATGGAGGGCAGGTCTCGCAGGCTGTCCGAAGTGCTCTCCACACCGCTGTCCACGCCGGAACTGCCCAGCGACTGGGGAGAGTGTCTGGCTGACTGGGCCCCACTGTCGCTGGCAGGCTTGGGGAGACCGCAAGGGTCCTCGCTGGGAGGGGAGAGGGTGGTTGTGAGAATGTGCCTGGCACAGGGGGCCTAGCAAGGCCCTGTCCTCCGGGGCCCTCTAGGACACACTCTCTTTTGCTTTAATTGCATTTGTTTGACAGGACAAAGGGAACCTGAGAAGGGGAGAGACGCAGAGACCCCTGCAGCCCTGCTTCACTGCTCGTGAAGCTCCCTCCCTGCAGGTGGGGACTGGGGGCTTGAACCCGGGGCCTCGTGCACCACCACGCAGCCCCTCAGGACACGCTCTCCACCAAGGATCGGCCGCTGCTGAAAGAGGAAGTAGGTTCTCAGAGGCCTGGGTCCCCCCTCCTTGTCCCTCACCCTCCCTGAGAAATGGCAGCCGGCTTTCCCAGGAGGCCACGGGGCCACTTATAGCAGCCACCCACTAGCCTGTGGGGCTGCCTGTGCAGACTGTCCCTCCACCCTGAGACCTGTCTGATCCCAGGACCCTGCTGGCTAGCTAAGGCTCTGCACCCAGCACCCCACACAGCTCAGAGGGTGGGAGGGCAGGCGGGCCCAGGGGGGATGGGGAGACAGCCCCATGGAGACAGCCCCAGAGAAACAGCCCCAGAGAGACAGCCCCAGGGGGATGGGGAGACAGCCCCAGGGAGACAGCCCCAGAGAGACAGCCCCAGGGAGACAGCCCCAGAGAGACAGCCCCAGGGGGATGGGGAGACAGCCCCAGGGAGACAGCCCCAGAGAGACAGCCCCAGGGAGACAGCCCCAGAGAGACAGCCCCAGGGGGATGGGGAGACAGCCCCAGAGAGACAGCCCCAGGGAGACAGCCCCAGAGAGACAGTCCCAGGGGGATGGGGAGGCAGCCCCAGGGAGACAGCCCCAGAGAGACAGCCCCAGGGGGATGGGGAGATGGCCCCAGGGGGACAGCACCCAGGGGGACAGCACCCAGGTGGATGGGGAGACAGCCCCAGGGATATGGGGAGACAGCTCAGAGAGATGGTAACCAGGGGCCCAGAAGTCCCGCCCTCCCCGGGCTCTGTAGCTCAGCCCTGCTCCCACTGTGTGTGGCCTGTGAGAACAGAGGTGGGGGGCCGGGTGGGGCGCAGGAGGTAGGTGCTCACTTCTTGGGGAAGTACAGGGCGGCCATCTCAGGGTCCATGTCCGTGAGCTCGTCCAGGTAGACCCCATCAGCACCCAGGTGTCTGCTGCGCTTGTCTGCAAGAGCGAGGGGCTGGCTCAAGAGGCGGGGCCAGGGCTCAGGGTGACTCTGCCCCCAGCACCCACAGCTCAGGGTGACTCTGCCCCCAGCACCCACAGCTCAGGGCAGCACTCTGCCCCCAGCACCCACAGCTCAGGGTGACTCTGCCCCCAGCACCCACAGCTCAGGGCAGCACTCTGCCCCCAGCACCCACAGCTCAGGGTGACTCTGCCCATAGCACCCACAGCTCAGGGCAGCACTCTGCCCCCAGCACCCACAGCCCAGGGTGCCTCTGCCCCAGCACCCACAGCTCAGGGCAGCACTCTGCCCCCAGCACCCACAGCTCAGGAGTCAGAGGGAGCAGAGCACAGAGCACATGTGGACCTCACTATGAATTGCAACTTCTTTAAATGTCTTTAAAGTGTCACTGCAGAGGCTGGAAGTGGGCCTGACTGAGGCCCGGCACCAGTCACGTGACTTCCCCATCCATGAAGAACTTGGGGGTACTGAGCGCTCAGCACTCTGACAGTGTCCACTGCGACCGCTACCTAGTGGAGAAGGCATTCCCGAGCGCCTGCAGGCCAGCGCAACAGGGCAGGGCTCCCAGGGGCCCGCGGCTGCAGCTCCGACAGGCTGTGGCCTCCGTGGCCCTCAGGAGGGGCTCTGCCAGCACAGGGCCCTCCAGCAGCATCAGAGCCCCACAGGCCGCCGGGCCGGCAGACGCCAGCCACTGGGTGCACCCACCACGCACCCTCGGCATTCCAGCACAGGCTCTGCCCGAGCCTCTCCTGCCTGGGCTCTGAAGCCCCGAGTTCAACCCCCAGCACCACCAACAGCCAGAGTGATGCCCTGGTTTACAAAAGGGTCCATTCTTCTTCTAGCGTTTGCAAAAAAGGTCCATATCTATTCATTATTCCAAAGAGAGAGAAACAGGGGGCCACGATGTCACCGTGACCTCACGGGGACAGGACACGTGTCCTGGTGAGGCCCCGCTGAACAGAGGCGGCAGGATGGAGGCCGCACCACTCGGGCTGTCTGCTCCACTGTCCTGAGAGAAAAAGCAGGACAGAGGCTGAAAGTGGGGGAGGGAGAGAGAAAAGAGGGAGAGAGAGAGAGAGCAGGAGAGAGGGGCTGAGGAGAGGGCCGGGGTGAGGGAGAGAAAGGGGGCACAGAGGGAGAGAGGGGGTGAGGGAGAGAGAGAAAGGGAGAGAGCCAGAAAGAGAAGGAGAGAGAGGGAGAGGGGCTGAGGAGGAGAAAAAGGGAGGCAGAGGGGGGAAGAGGGTGAGGGAGAGAGAGAAAGGGAGGGAGGCAGAGGCAGAGATAAAGGGGGAAGGAGGTGAAGAGAAAGGGAGGGAGAGCAAAAGAGAGTGGGGGTGAAGGGGAAGAGAGGGGGTGGAGGGGAGAGCGAGCGTGGGGTGCAGGGGAGAGAGAGGGAGGCTGAGTAGCCAGGGAGGGAGAGGGAGTGCCCACAGCACCAAGGGCCTCATGGTGGAGCTGGTTCTGGCCTGGGCCCGGCATGGCATGGCGGCAGAGTCCTGGAGCTCCTGCCAGAGTCCCAGTCAGCTGTGAACCCTGGGAGCCTATGCATGCGGGGAGGGGCTCCTTCCCTCCTTCCCTGACGCCTGACCCCCAGCCTGTGCATGCGGGGAGGGGCTCCTTCCCTGATGCCCGACCCACAGCCGGGGGTCCCGTCGCCCTCCCCAGTGCCGCCTTTGGTTCTGAACCCCATCACACACCTTTCTTCCTAACCGGGGAGTCCATCTTGCAGGCGGCCAGGGGCCGGGGGTCCGGGCGCGGGGCGGGGGCTGCGGCTCCCAGGGCCTCCAGGTCCTCGTCGCTCAGGCTCTGCGAGTCTGGGGGCACCGGGTCGCTGAGCGTGTCTGAGGACTCGCTGTGGAACGCCTCAAAGTGGGTCTGCTCCCTAGTCTTCCGGCCGCTCAGTGGGCTGGAGTCCTTCAGCTTGTGTGGAGATGGCTGGAGGGAGGGAGGGAAGGAAGGAGGAGGGGAGGGAAGCGGGGAGGGAGACAGGGAAGGAGGAGAGGGAGGGGAGGGGGAGAGGGAAAGAGGGAGAGGGAGAGAGAGGTCAGGCCCAGTCACCACCCGCAGGACCCTGTTCCCCCGCCCCCACCTTCAGCAAGACCCTGAAGGCCCAGGAGCTACGTCCACACATGCCCAAAGGTGCAAACACCAAAGACAGGGGCCGGGAGTGGGAGAGCACACATCACCACAGGCAAGGCCAGGGTTCGAGTCCCGCCCACCGGGGAAGCTGCATGAGCAGCAGAGCAGAGCTGCGGGAGTCTCGGTCTCTCCCTCTCTGTCTCTAGCCAAAACAAATAAGTAAAATGAAAAGGGGGGAAAAGTTGTTTGAAAGCGAGGGAATGAGGCTGGGAGTGGCTGTGAGCCGGTCTGGCCGTCCGTGCGCCCACCCGTCCATCCGTCCAGCGGGAGGCAGGAGTTCCAGCGGGGGCTCCGTGGGCAGAGACTAGGATGTGGGCACAGGCCCAGAGCCTGGGGCTCTGGGGGAGGGGGGTCCCGGGCTCAGCCCTGCTCCCAGGCCGGGGCCGAGGCCCAGGGACACGTCCACCCTGACCCGTTCCCCGGCCGCTGCTCCGCTGAGCCTCTCCTGGCTGAGCGTCCACGGCCACCACCACGTGCCCCCGGTGTGAGGGAGGGAGCAGTGCCCGTGTGGTGTGGGCGGCACTCGGAGGGGAAGGTGCCACTTCCGTTCACTCTCAGCTCAGACTCTTGGAGAAACCAGAAACGTCTGCGGACCTGGGGTACAGTGCGGGAGCTGGGCCCCCTTCTCCCAGGAGGGAAGCCGCCTGGGGTCTGTGGGCAGCCTCCACGCCTTTCCTTTCTTTCTCCCTCTTCATCCCACGTTAGAAAATTGGGAGTTGGGTGGGCGGCAGTGGCAAACAGACTAAGCGCACAGGACACCAAGCACAAGGATCCGGTTCGAGCCCCCGGCTCCCCACCTGCAGGGGGGTTGCTTCACAAGGGGTGAAGCAGGTCTGCAGGTGTCTGTTTCTCTCCCCCTCCTCTTTCAATTTCTCTCTTTCCTATCCATTAAAATGAAAAAAAAAAAAAAAAAAAGGCTGCCAAGAGCAGTGGATCCGATGTGCTGGCACCGAGCCCCAGTGACTGACCAAAAATAAAAAAATAAATAAAACCAAAAGAGGTGGGAATATTTTTTTCTACAATAATACCAGGACATCTGTATTATAAACTTACACGCTTTAAAATTTTGGGCGGGGTAGAGAGCATAATGGTTCCACAAAGAGACTCTCATGCCTGAGGCTCCAAAGTCCCAGGTTCAATCCCCCACACCACCATAAGCCAGAACTGAGCAGTGCTCTGGGGGGGAAGTAGGGATGGACTGAGTGGTGGCACACGTTACAATGCACAGGTCTGGGTTCAAGCCCCATCCCCGCCTACACAGGAAGCTTCAGGGGCGATGGAGCAGGGCTGCAGGTGTCTCTCTCTCCCTCGCTACCTCCCCCTCCCTCTCGACTTCTGGCTGTCCCTATCCAACAAATAAAGGTAACAAAAACTTGTGTGTGAGAGTGTATGAGTGTGTGAGTGTATGTGTGTGAGTGTGTCTGTGTGTGTGTGTGAGTGTATGTGTCTGTGTGTGTGCGTGTGCGTGTCTGTATGTGTGTCTGTGTGTGTATGTGTATGTCTGTGTGTGCACGTGTGTGTATGTGTGTGAGTGTGTATGTGTGTATGTGTGTGAGTGTGTATGTGTGTATGTGTGTCTTTGTGTGCATGTGCGTGTGTAAGTGTGTGAGTGTATGTGTATATGTATGTGTGTATATGTATGTGTGTATGTATCTGTGTGTGTCTGTGTGCATGTGCGTGTGCATGTGCATGTGCTTGTGCATGTGTTTGCGCGTGTGTTTGCACGTGTGCGTGTGCTCCAGTGTAGCCTGCACTCAGCCACGCTGTGGAGTTTGGACCCTGAAGCAGCGTCAGTGCCCCCACTCTCCACGCTAAGATGCCGGACGCTAAGGCCTTGCAAAGCCGGAGCTGCTGCTGGGGGTGGAGGGCTGGCATGCAGGGACCCCAGGACTGAGGACGCCCCCTGGCTCCTGCACTTACTGCCGGGTGACTGACTCGGGCTCCGTCACCCCAGCCACGGAGAATGGACCCTTCCCCCCAGCAGGGCGGGTGGGTGGGGGGCACGCACCTTGGCAGCCTGGGGCAGCTCCCCCCAGAGCCACAGCACCTCCATCCGGTTCTTCTGTGCCGCCCTCTCAGCGCACTTGCTGACCAGCTCCGAGTCACTCTTGGGGGTCGAGGGCCGGGAGCCTGAGGGGCTGAGAGAGCGGATGCATGGGTGGGGTGGAAACAGAGACTGTCCTTTCCCCAGACTTCCGCTCATAATTTGATCGACTGAATGACTGATGGACTGACTGACTGACTGACTGACGAGAGAGGAGAAAGAATTACAACATCACTGCACACACGCAGCCTGGAAAGCAGACCCGGACGGGACCCGAGCGCACAGCTCGCACTGCCGTCCCTGCCCTGAGCCCAGGCCACACGGCCCGGGCAGGGGCCTTCCCCAAGTCCCACCTGCTCCTCACATATCCCACACGCGGGCGAGGCCTGGGCGACCTTGCCTCTACCTCCCACCAAAGGCAAGTAAGGCAGTGGACAAGGCCACCTTTCAGAAGCGAAAAGCAAAGACTGATTCCCTGGAAGGCCCGTCCCTCCCCGCCCTGCCCAAGCTAAGCCTTCCCGCAGCCTGATTCCAAACTCAGCTCCCATCTGCTAGGAGCCATGTGGGGCGGGTGCCCGGAGAGTCACAGCGAAGGCACCTGCTCACCTGCTCCAGCTCCAAGACAGAGAAGAGGCCACAGACGCTCAAACCTGCCTCCAGCCAAAGCCTGACAAAACTCGACTCCCAGGAGGGCTGGATTGCCCTTTCCCCTGTGACAGCCCCCTGCACCCTGTGACAGCACCCTGTGCCCTGTGACAGCACCCTGTGCCCTGTGACGGCACCCTGTGTCCTGTGACAGCACCCTGTGCCCTGTGATGGCACCATGTGTCCTGACAGCACCCTGTGCCCTGTGATAGCACCCTGTGCCCTGTGACAACACCCTGTGCTGTGACAGCACCCTGTGTCCTGACAGCACCCTGTGCCCTGTGATGGCACCCTGTGCCCTGTGACGGCACCCTGAGCCCTGTGACGGCACCCTGTGCCCTGTGATGGCACCATGTGTCCTGACAGCACCCTGTGCCCTGTGACAGCACCCTGTGCCCTGTGATGGCACCATGTGTCCTGACAGCACCCTGTGTCCTGTGACGGCACGCTGAGCCCTGTGACAGCACCCTGTGCCCTGACACAGAACCCTGTGCCCTGCGATGACACCCTGTGCCCTGCGACGGCACCCTGAGCCCTGCGACGGCACCCTGAGCCCTGACGGCTCCTGTGACGTCTAGTGCCCAGGGAGCCTTCCCTGCTCTGAGTTAAAGCTTCCTCTCCACACCATCCGAGCTGCACTGGTGGGTTTGGAATGGCCACCGGGAGCCAAGGAGCTACAAGATTCTCCAAGAATGGAAACAGCTCCAGACAGGATCAGGAGGGCCGGGCTGGGCACACCGGCTAAGCACACCTACTACCGACTGCAAGGACCCGGGTTCGAACCTCTGTTCCTCACCTGTAGGGGTCCACTTCACAAGCAGTGAAACAGGACTGCAGGTGTCTTTCTCTCCCCCTATCTCCCTGTCCTCTCCCTCTGTCCTATGTAATAAAGTTCAGAAAAAGAGAAATAAAGATGAAAAAAAAGGGAAATAATGGCCTCCAGGAGCAGTGGATCTGGAGTGGCATCGAGCGCCAGTGGTAACCCTGGAGGCAAAACAAAAAGGACAGAACAAGATACACCCTCAGTCCTAGCGTGGACTCACTGGCATCCTGCCGGACTGCACCGCGCCCCCGAGGGGGCAGGAGGGAAGCAGCCAGGCCCTGCCTGTGGCCCTGCTCCTCCCGCAGACCCTCCTGCCACTGAACTGACTGACCCTCACGCAGCATGGGGTGGGCCGAGCTGACACGGGAAGCCAGAGACGGTGGGGAACACGCCCCATCACAGGCCTCGCCGGCCAAGGGCGCTGTTGGACTCGTCTGACCCAGTGCCAGTGTCCACTACCCTGCAGCCTCACCCCCTCCTCTGCCCTGCAGCCTCACCCCCTCCTCGGGCCAGTGCCGTTCCCCAGAAGGCCAAAGGGAGCCCAGGGCCTCCGCGGGGAGCCTGTGACCAATGTCCACCCGCCCTTCCTGCAGGGTCGGCATGGAAACAGTCCTTCTGTATGTATTTATCATTGGCGAGTGACAGAGAAATCAAGAGGCAGGGGAGAGACAGAGAGGGAGACAGACACCACTTGTGAAGCTCCTCTGCAGGTGCGACCAGGGGCTGGAACCCAGGTCCTTGTGAGCTGTCCCGTGAGCACTTACCCAGGGGCAACACCGCCCGGCCCTGAAGCAGTTCCAGTCACTGGCTCCCCACCTTCAAAGTGCAGCTCCCAAACCTCACATCCTGTTTGAAAGGTTCCTGCTGTGGCCGGGGGGGTGGGGGTGGGGGGCTTTGGGTAGAGCCCTGGACCTTCAAGCATGAGGTTCTGAGTTCAACCCCCAGCAGCACATGCCAAGGGGATGCTCCGGTTCTCTCTCTTCCTCTCTCTCATACGTTAGTGACTTAAAAATAGAAACCTGGCCGGGTGGTGGTGCACCTGGTTGAATGCACAAGCTATGTTGGTATGCATGAGACCCCTTCTGTTTCATTTGGTTTAAATCCCCCCTGCTTAACACTATTCTATTTACATAACCACTTCATTCTATTTACATAACCGCTGTTAACAAGTTCCACCCTCCCTCTAGGGCATTGGTGGTTCTATGATAGGATTCTCGCCTGCTCCAACCCCTCCTTGTCACACTCTGCCCCCTCTTTGTCACACCCTGATTTTCACCAGTCACTTTTCTCTCCACCCTCTCTATGTCACATCCTGTTTCCACCCTACTTGGGAAGTATATATAAAGACAGCATTGTGAGTTTTAGAGTACTGTACTGTACTTTGAGTTTAACTTAGCTCGTCTTAGATTGTGCTGCGTCCTGCATGAATAAAGAGATACTGCCTACAGCTCAACCATGAGTCCCTGGTCGTCTGTTACCCGCCCATGAAGCCAGCCCCGCGAAAACAACCTAACCCGTCGAAAACAACAAAGCTACAGTGCACAAGGACCTGGGTTCGAGCCAGGGGGGAAGCTTCAGGAGGGGTGGAGTAGGGCTGCGGGTATCTCTCTGTCTCTCCCTAGCTCCCCCTGCCCGTTCAATTTCTGTCTCTAGCTAATAAATAAATAAAATTCAAAAAGTAAATAAAAACAAGCTCCTCTTGATATGTCATCATATGATAGCTGCTCTCCATTTTGTCAGAAGTTCTTTACACAGGGGGTCAGGCGGTAGTGCCGCGGGTTAAGCGCACATGGCGCAAAGCACACGGACCAGAGTAAGGATACCGGTTGGAGCCCCCAGCTCCCCACTTGCAAGGGAGTCTTTCTCTCCCTGTCTTCCCCTCCTCTCTCCATTTCTCTCTGTCCTATCCAACAACGATAACATCAATAACAACAACAATAATAACTACAACAACAAGGGCAACAAAAGGGAAAATAAATAGTAATAATGATAAAAGAAGTTCTTTGCACTAATCAGCCAGGCAGAGGCACACCTGGTACACCACACACATGGCCAGGCACAAGGACCCGGGTTCAAGCCCCCACTCCCCACCTACAGGGGGAAGCTCATGAGTGAAGCAGGGCTGCAGGTGCCTTGCATTTTTTTTTTAACTAGTGATTTAACATCGATTCACAAAATCATGGTAACAGGGTCTAACTGCACCCCGTCCCCACCACCAGAGCTCTGTGTCTCCATTCCCTCCACTGGGAACTGCAGAGGTTCTGCCAAGGTCACAGATATGGGCTAACTATTATTTTTGTAACTACCTGTATCTATACAGATACCCATTTTTTCCCCTGTGGTCCTGTCTTCTCTTTTTTTTTTTAAATAGAGTGCTGCTCAGCTCTGGCTTATGGGGCTTTTGAGCCTCAGGCATGAGTCTGCTTGCATCACCATTATGCTATCTACCCCACCCTCCTCTCTTCCTTTCTGAGTCACACCTACACCTGTTACTTCTTCCGAATGTCCTTCCTTTCTTCCTCCTCCTCCTCCTCCTTCTTCTCTCTCTCTCTCTCTCTCTCTGTTACTACTTCCAAATGCCCTTTCTTCTTCCCTCTTCTCTCTCCAGGTCCTGATGGAGTTGGAGTTCAGAGCACTCTGGTCATCTCCCCATCACATCTCCCCTTTGGGAGGATGGACCAGAATCTTTATGGGGAGCAGAAGGCGGGAGGTCTGGCTTCTGTCATGGCTTCTCCACTGGACATGGGTGTTGGCAGGTGGATCCACACCCCCAGCCTGTGTCTGTCTGTCCCTAGTGGGGCAGGGCTCTGGGAAGGGGAGGCTGCAGGACACATGGTGAGGGCGTCTGCCCAGGGAGGTCAGGATGGCGTCGTGGCAGCTTCTGCAACTTGGTGGTGGTGGCTTAGTGAGTTTCTGAAGAAATCCTGGTTGTATTTTGTTGTTTTCAGATGGTTTTTTCATTTTTTCTCTCCTAGTTTCACAGGAGAGCAGTCTTCACTAAGCAGCTAGCTACCAGGTCAAGTCTCCACAGCCTTCTTGACTTCTGCCATCTCCCGTGAGGCAAATGAGTGCTGCCTGGGGGTTGGGCGGTGGCCCACATGGCAGTGCACAAGGACCCGGGTTCGAGCCCCTGGCCTCCACCTGCAGGGGAAAAGCTTCACAAGTGGTGAAGCAGGGCTGCTAGTGTCTCTGTCACCCTGTCCCCCTCTTCCCCCCCCCCATATATATATCCCTCTCTCCTCTCAATTTCTCTTTGTCTCTAGCCAATAATAAATTCTTTAATATAAAAAATCAGTAATAAAAATACAATTTTAAAACGGATTTCTGCCTGCTCCTGCCTGTCTGGCATCAGAGACCCACAGGCGGTCTCTGAGAGAAGCACTTGGCAGCAGCCACTCAGCAAGGACTCAGCTTCACCTGCTCCGTTTTCTGTGGGGCAGCTGAAGCTCGGGCCGCACCCAGGCCAGGCCACGGGGCAGAGTCTCAGAGCTCCGCACCAGAGGAAGCCACGGGCCTGTGAAGCGGAGCCTGGGACCCATCTCTGCCAGCCTCCAAACTTGTGCTCTAGACAACGCCGTGGGCCGCAGCCAACGGCCATTCAGAACAGTCCAGTGAGCCACTTTAGCATGTGTGGACATGACCCACAGTGGGACCCCAGGGGTATTTTACTGGCTTCTTGGTCGACCAGTCCAGAGGCAGAAGGAAAACACCAGATTCCCACTTGCTTATTTTTCAAAGCACAGCACCAGACCCAGGGAATTCCAAGCTCCACCACCGACTCTAGAGTCAAATTTGATACGTCAACAAAGTCTAGTAAGGTGCTGGGGCCGGGCAGGGGCGCACCTGGTTGAACACACACAGCACAGTGCGCAAGGACCCGGGTCCAAGCCCCTGTTCCCCACCTGCAGGCAGAAAGCTCCGGAAGTAGTGAAGCAGGGCTGCAGGCGTCTCTCTGCCACCGCACCTCCCCTTTCCCTCTCCATTTCCCTCTGTTTCTATCCAATGTTATAAAAATAAGTAAAGTAGTGTTTTTGAAAAAGCTTGGTATTGTACAAACATCTGCGATGAGAGAGCCTTTCACAGCCTGTGTGTATTCCCCTTATAAGTGATTTGGTTAGTCAGAGAAGTCGACTGGTTAAGAGTTAAGAGCACAATTTCCACTTCATGTCAGCAGTGAGTTTTCTGTGTGATTAGTTAGGTTAGTGGTTCCGTACATTTGCAAGAGGTTAACATCACCCTTGTGAACGACACCCAGTGGGGACAGGAGCCCGGCTACCTTTCCGAAGCAGGTAAGTGGGAGGTGTCTGCAGGACAAGAGCTAGACAGGCCTCCCTGGGCCACGGCCACGAGACCAGGGGGCGTCCTCTGGCAAGCTGGGAGGGCGCTGGGGGCCGGGAGAGGAGGGAAAAGGCACAAGTCAGTGAGAGAGATCAGGCCGCGAGCGCCTGCTGCAGGACACAGAGGGGACGCAGCCTCCGGGGCCCTGGGGGCGCCTGGCAGCCGCTGAAATCCACAGGGAGTCCCTGAACCACAGAAACAGGCGGGCGGGGAGACTTCACTGCCGGTGACCCCACAGCCCAGGAAGGGCGCCTCCCCCTGGCTAGGCTAGGGCGCGGAGCTGGGCCCAGCAGACAGGATTGGTGATGGCAGCTACCCACTGTCTCTAGAGAAAACACAAGGGGCCGGGCAGTGGAGCACAGGGCCAACAGCACATGTCAGCACGCGCAAGGACCCGGGTTCGAGCCCCCACTCCCCACCCGCAGGGGGGAGCTTCATGAACACTGGAGCAGGTCTGCAGGTCTCTCTCTCTCTCTCTCTCTCCCTCTCCTCTCAATTTCTCTCTGTCTTATCAAATAAAAATAAATTAGAAAGAAAAAACTGAAAGAAAAAAAATGGCCTCCAGGAGCAGTGAGTTCATAATGCCAACACCGAGCCCTAGCAATAACCTTGGAGGCAATAATAATAAACAAATAATAAAGATAAATTAAATCTAAAAATGAATAAAATAAAATCTCAGGAAAAAAGAAAAGCACAAGGCCGCATGCTATGTACACGGGATGACCTTAGCAGAGGTGAGCTCCCATCACCTGAAGTGACTGGTGTTAGGAGTCTGTGTGTTGGTTTGGTTGGTTGGTTGGTCGGGTTGGTCGTTTTCTCCAGAGCCCTGCTCAGCTCTGGCCGATGGTGGCTCTGGGGATTGATCCTGGGGCCTCAGAGCCTCAGGCAGGAGTCTGTTTGCAGAACCAGTCAGCTGTCTCCCTCCTTGGGAATTTATAAAGCAAAATGTGAAAGGCAGAAACACATTCTGGACTGTGGTTAAAAGTGTAACTGCAGGGGTGGGAGGCAGCTCGCTGGAAGGGCTCCTGTCTGTGACCTGCAGCGACCCAGGTTCAAGCCCCCAACTGCCACATAGCAGACAGGGGACGGACTCAGTGCTGTGCTGCCTGTCTATCCGCACAGCCAGTGCCCGGTGGCCAGGCTCCACTCGAGGCCAAAAACATTGTTTCAGTGACTTTTTATGCTCACTAGGGGTTCATACTGGGGCTGACTCAGCCCAAGAAATGCAGAAGAACGGAGGGAGGGAAGGGAAGGACAGAAAGAGAAAGACAGATGAGCAGAGGGAGAGAAAGACAGAGATAGAGAGAAAGACAGAGATGGAAGTAGGGAGAGATGGACAGAGAAGGACAGAGGGAGGGGAAAGACAGGGGAGAGAGGGAGGGGAGGAGAGGTCACAGGACTGCAGCTTCCCTGGGTGTCCATCTGCAGGGCTCAGGACGTGTGGACACACGGACACCCGCCCAGTGGTTATCCTCTTAGTTTTCACACTGAGTTTCAACCCTTCTGAGCGGATGAGTGGCCAGTCCCAATTTGCACGTTTCATAAAGATACACTGATTTTAAGACGTGGCTGCCCAGGGGGAACAAGAGAGTGGGGCCGGCGGCGCACGGCTTGAGCACAAGGACCCAGGTTCAAGCCCCCTGGTCCCCACGTGCACGGGGGATGCTTCACAGGTGGTGAAGCGGGGCTGCAGGTGTCTTGTCTGTCTCCCCCTTCCCTCTCGATGTCTGGCTGTCTCTATCCCATAAATAAAGATAGTTTTTTCAAAAAAAGAAGAAAGAATGGAGAGTGTGTTGTTGCTTTGGGAGGGCAGATGCTAAGAACATGATCAACAGGAAACTCCTGAAGACAGGGGACACACGCCAGCATTCTAAAGGAAGCATCTGCGTCTGGAGACGCCAACTCCAGGTTCATAAATGCAGCCGTCAACTGGGGATCCTCGCCATGTCATGCTTCAACTTGCTAAATGAAAAAAGTTTAAATAAATCTGTCTTGAACTTAAAAAAAAAAAAAAACAGGCCGATTCTGAGCAGGCTGGCAGAGCCCCGCACTGGGATGCGCACGCAAATCCAGGGCAGGCCCTTATTTCCCCTCACACGTGCAGTCCGTCCAGCCTTTCTGAAGACAGCAAATAGCTCAGCTTTTCTCAGTCATTCTGCTGGGGGAGGGGTAAGGGCAGACAACACAGCTGGCACATGGGTACAGTGTCCCAGCTTCCTGCCACAGCGTCCGCAGGACAGCCTCACCCGACTAAGGTCCCCTCCCTCCGTCCGCCACCACGCAGGCCACCACGCACCTGGAGCCCGAAGCCCTCCTCCCGCCAGGCCCCTCCCCTCTCCCAGAATCCTTTGCTTCACTGCACCATCTTTACTTTCTGATTGATCACTTACTGAAATGACTTACTCTCCCGGGTCAGGTGAAGCCTGTCAGCACTGTTACCCTTACCAGTTCCTCACGCTCCCTCGGGGAAATCTAAATGCCGTGGTGTTGTCTCTCTAAGACAGGGCCAGTGAGCAGGCAGGCCAGCCCAGCCAGGGGACTCCCAGGACACTGGGGGCCCTGGCACCCTTGCCCCCCCCCCCCCCCGCCCGCCCCCGACAGTCAGGTGCCGTCTGTCCTTCTCCACCGTCAGCACCGGCAATCACTCCGGCATCTCCTGCAGGAGGCAGCTCTGGCCAAACGGGAGCAGGGGCGGTGTTCCCAGGAGCCGGGCTCAGGCAGGAAGCCGGGGCAGCACGCCAGACCTCCATTTTAAGTCAGGACTGACTCGAGCCTTTAAGTTCAGCACCCCGTTAAATGCACACGTTACAGCGCACAAGGACCCGGGTTCAAGCCCCCGGTCCCCACCTGCAGGGGGAAGCTTCACAAGTGTTGAGGCAGGGCTGCAGGGGTCTCTCTGTCTCTCTATCTCCCCCCCTCTCAATTTCTCTCTCTAATCCAATAATAAGTTAAACAGATGCTTAAAATAAATAAACAAAAGATCAGTTCAAAAATATAAGGGTGCTGGGGGCCAGGCGGTGGTGCATATGTTACCAAGCACGACGACCCGGGTTTCGAGCCCCTGCTCCCCACCTCTCTCTCCCTCTCTACCTCCCACTCTGCTCTCAATTTCTCACTATCCCCACTAATAAAAATTAAGGGGAAAAAAGGGGAAAAAAATCGCCACCAGGAGCAGTGTGTCTGTAGTGCTGGGAACAAACCACAGCCATAACCCCGGAGGCAGAAAAGCAGAAAGAAAAAGAAAAAAACAGGGAAAAGGCCAAAGGGACGGGGAGGATCCCGGATCCCGGCACCTGCCGGCTGGGGCTCGCGTCCTCCTGCGCAGGGAGCCAGTGCCGTGTTCAGCGTGAGCACGGTCCCCACAGACGCCATGGGCCACTGCCACTCAGGGCTTTGCCTTTCTTTTCATTCGCTTGGCCACCTAAAACTCCTGCTTCGTTCCCATGGGGCTTCCACTGACCCAGCCGGGAGCTTCCACTGGGAAGCCGCAGAGAAGGGCCCGTGTGCTACGTTCTCTCTGCCCGGGAACAGGAGACAGAGCCCAGAAACCAGCCCACTCCCCTGTGGACGTCAAGTTGAAGGCAAAGGGACCAGAACCCCTGGGGGGTGCGGGCAGGGGGTGGGGGTAACAGCTTCTACAGATGCTCCTGGGAAAACTGGGCGGACACACAGACAAGACTAGAACTCAGAGCTTCCTGTGACCTAAAGGCCTCTGGACTTTTGTTTCTTTCTTTTCTTTCTTCCTCCCTCTCTTTCTTTTTTTGTATTTATTTATTACCTTCTGTTGCCCTTGTTGTTGTGTTTGCTATAGTTATTGATGTCGTTGTTGGATAAGACAGAAATGGAGAGAGGAGGGGAAGACAGAGAGGGGGAGAGAAAGAGACACCTGCAGACCTGCTTCACCGCCTGGGAAGCGACTCCCCTGCAGGTGGGGAACCGGGGGCTCGAACTGGGATCCTTACGCTGGTCCTTGTGTTTTGCGCCACCTGTGCTTAACCTGTTGCGCCACCACCTAACTTCCTTCCTTCCTTCCTTCCTTCCTTCCTTCCTTTCTTTTTCTCCATGGTTATCTGTGGGGCTAGGTACCAGCACTATGAACCCACTGCTCCTGGTGGCTATTTTTTCCATTTTATTGGGCAGGACAGAGAGAAATCGAGAGAGGTGAGGGGAAGAGACAGACAGACACCTGCAGACCTGCTTCACTGCTTGTGAAGTGACCCCACACACACACACAGGTGGGGAGCCGGCGGCTCCAACGCGATCCCTGCTGGGGTACTTGCACTTGGTACTGTGTGCGCTTAGCCGCCCGGCCCCAGCCCCAGCCTCCCCGGCAGTGAGCTGCGCCAAGCACCCTGGCTGGTGCCACAACTCCGGGGCCACTTGCGGCTTCATCTCAGGAAAGCGATGTTCTCCGACCAGGGGGAGTCCACCAGGACCTAGCCCCACTCTGACCCAGCTGACCCCAGCTGACCCCAGATGATCCCAGATGACCCCAGGGCCCCAGCTGACCCCAGATGACCCAGATGATCCCAGATGACCTCAGGGCCCCATGCTGACCCCAGCTGACCCCAGCTGACCCAGATGATCCCAGATGACCCCAGGGCCCCACGCTGACCCCAGCTGACCCCAGATGACCCAGATGATCCCAGATGACCCCAGGGCCCCAGCTGACCCCAGATGACCCAGATGATCCCAGATGACCCCAGGGCCCCACGCTGACCCCAGATGACCCAGATGATCCCAGATGACCCCAGGGCCCCACGCTGACCTCAGCTGACCCCAGGGCCCCACACTAACCCAACCTGGCCCCAGGGCCCGGAGCCCGATTGCAGCTGGGAACAGCGCAGAAGGACTAGCACGGGAGGCTCGGTGCCCAGTCCCGCTGGCAAGGAGCACTAGGTGACCCGCGAGGGCTACCCTCCTCCCCGTCCGCTCAGCAGGCGGGAGCCCTAACTGCCACCCCAGGCCATCGGGCTGAAGCTCGTGACCCCCGGCATCGCTTCACGACCCGGACACCCCCCGAGCACGCACAGGGCCTCACCTGGCGCCGGGCGACCACTCTCTGTCGGAGCTGGGGTACGAGGCCGACTGAGGGTAGGTCAGGACCAGGGGCCGGGTCTCCTTCGGAATCTCATCTAGGAACGGTGGCGTGTCGCTGGCGACCGCTCTGGAGGGGAGACAGGGAGTCGAGAGGTGACCGGCGGGCAGACACGCTGCGCCTCGGGGAAGGCCAGAGCCAGCGCTCAGGACACCCGCAGCAGAGGGCATGTGTCGTGTCCTCCGTGTGCGAGAACCGGGCCCCAGCTGCCATCACAGGGCTGCGCCCTCACATTCACATCACAGGAGGAAGCCAGAGGCCGCGATGGTGAGGACATGCTCACACAGCACAGGTACAGCCGCTGAATTGATGGCGCCTGGGCCCAGGTGGTGGCGCACCTGTCCCCATGCACAACGACCCAGGCTCGAGCCCCCGGTTCCCACCTGCCGGGGGGAAAGCTTCACAAGTGGTGAGGCAGGGCTGCAGGACAGGCAGAGGCCCCGCCCACACCGACAGAGACCCCTCCCACACCGACAGGCAGAGGCCCCGCCCACACTGACAGAGACCCCTCCCACACCAACAGGCAGAGGCCCCGCCCACACGGACAGGCAGAGGCCCCGCCCACACGGACAGGCAGAGGCCCCGCCCACACCGACAGGCAGAGGCCCCTCCCACAAGGACAGGCAGAGGCCCCGCCCACACCGACAGGCAGCCAGGTGCAGCCCTGCTGCTTGCTGGGTGACAGCTGTCCTGCAGGTCACAGCAAGTGGGTCCTGTGGAAGCACATCACAGGGCAACAGCGGTGACTGGCACCTGTCCTGCCTCTGTTCTGGAACTGTCTTTTTTCTTTTTAAGTTTTTTCTGGTGGCTTAATAGTGATTTACAGAATTGTAAGATAGCAGGGATCCAGTTCCACACATTCCCACCCCAGAGTTCTGCGTCCCCAGGCCAAGATACGGGCTGACGGCATGACTCTCTCTCTCCCTCTCTCCCCCATGTTAACAGATGCATGTGTGCTATTTATTCATTTATCCGGGGCTTTATTTTAATCAGGGATTCACACTGACTTACATGATGGCAGGCTGATCCCCCACCCTCACCCCAGGGCTCTGTGTCCCTCCGTCTCTCTGAGCCGCATCTGTCCGTCTGACCACTAACAGCCAAGGGCCTGCTGCCCCGCCTTAGCTGAGCTGTACCAGACAGACAGCTGTCGCCAGAGACACACAGAAGACTGGGCAGTGCTGGGCGCAGCGAGGGTGGAGAGGGCACCATCCTGGGGAGGGGGCCCTACAGCCCCCAGCCCCCTCCACCACACACCTGTGGACACACCTGTAGCCCCACTGCCCCTCAGGCCCCCACACACACCTGTAGACACACCTGCGGCCCCGCTGCCCCCCAGCCCCCACACACACCTGTAGACACACCTGCGGCCCCGCTGCCCCCCAGTCCCCACACACACACCTGTAGACACACCTATGGCCCCGCTGCCCCCCAGCCCCCACACACACACCTGTAGAAACACCTGCGGCCCCGCTGCCCCCCAGTCCCCACACACACACCTGTAGACACACCTATGGCCCCGCTGCCCCCCAGACCCCACACACACACCTGTAGACACACCTGCGGCCCGCTGCCCTCAGCCCCCACACACACCTGTAGACACACCTGCGGCCCCGCTGCCCCCCAGCCCCCACACACACACCTGTAGACACACCTGCGGCCCCGCTGCCCCCAGCCCCCACACACACACCTGTAGACACACCTATGGCCCCGCTGCCCCCCAGCCCCCACACACACCTGTAGACACACCTGCGGCCCTGCTGCCCCCCAGCCCCCACACACACCTGTAGACACACCTGCGGCCCTGCTGCCACCCAGCCCCCACACACACCTGTAGACACACCTGCGGCCCCGCTGCCACCAGCCCCCACACACACACCTTTAGACACACCTGCGGCCCGCTGCCCTCAGCCCCCACACACACCTGTAGACACACCTGCGGCCCCGCTGCCCCCCAGCCCCCCCACACACACCTGTAGACACACCTGCGGCCCCGCTGCCCCCAGCCCCCACACACACACCTGTAGACACACCTGCGGCCCTGCTGCCCCCAGCCCCCACACACACACCTACAGACACACCTGCGGCCCCGCTGCCCCCAGCCCCCACACACACCTGTAGACACACCTGCGGCCCCGCTGCCCCCAGCCCCCACACACACCTGTAGACACACCTGCGGCCCCGCTGCCCCCCAGCCCCCACACACACCTGTAGACACACCTGCGGCCCTGCTGCCCCAGCCCCCCCCACACACACCTGTAGACACACCTGCGGCCCCACTGTCCCCCAGACCCCACACACACCTGTAGACACACCTGCGGCCCTGCTGCCCCCCAGCCCCCAAACACACCTGTAGACACACCTGCGGCCCTGCTGCCCCCAGCCCCCAAACACACACCTGTAGACACTCCTGCGGCCCCGCTGCCCCCCAGCCCCCACACACACCTGTAGACACACCTGCGGCCCCGCTGCCCCCCAGTCCCCACACACACACCTGTAGACACACCTGCGGCCCCGCTGCCCCCCAGTCCCCACACACACACCTGTAGACACACCTGCGGCCCTGCTGCCCCCCAGCCCCCACACACACACCTGTAGACACACCTGCGGCCCCGCAGCCCCCCAGTCCCCACACACACACCTGTAGACACACCTGTGGCCCCGCTGCCCCCCAGCCCCCACACACACACCTGTAGACACACCTGCGGCCCTGCTGCCCCCAGCCCCCACACACACCTGTAGACACACCTGCGGCCCCACTGCCCCCAGCCCCCACACACACACCTACAGACACACCTGCGGCCCCGCTGCCCCCAGCCCCCACACACACCTGTAGACACACCTGCGGCCCCGCTGCCCCCCAGCCCCCACACACACACCTGTAGACACACCTGCGGCCCTGCTGCCCCCCAGCCCCCACAGACACCTGTAGACACACCTGCGGCCCCGCTGCCCCCCAGCCCCCACACACACACCTGTAGACACACCTGCGGCCCCGCTGCCCCCAGCCCCCACACAGGCACCTGCTGCTGTCCAGAGGCTCCGTCTCCTCATCAGAGCTCATCTCGATGGGGAACATGTCCTCGTCCTCAGACGTGAGCACGGCGTCCTCTCTCTTCAGACAGCTGCCCGGCTGGGCCTTCCTTCGCCTCTTCCTCCTCCTCTTCACCAAGGAGCCGCTGGAGGAGGTGTCGCTAGGTAGCAGGGCCTGGGTGGCCGCGCCGGGGTCCAGGCCCCTCGTCCTGTCCGCCAAGCTCCTCTTGAACTGACACTCCATCCGTGAGGCCCCCTCGGACAGGATCGGGGACGTGGCCAGGTGCATGGGGATCACCTCCTGGGGACGGGAGGCGGGTTCGAGGAAGGGCAGGCGGTCTCGCGTCCGGCCCGCCCGAGCTCAGGCCCAGAGGAAGCCCGGCTGAGGGGGGCGGCCAAGCAGACCCGCGGGACGGCGGGAAGTGGCACGTGGCCCCAGCATGGACGACGGCCTGGCGGTCTCTACAGAGCCAAAGGCCCAGCCGCTCTGTGAGTGAGTGTCCACTGGAGCACCGCACAGGAAGGGCGGTGACACACTCAGTAGAGCGCACACGTTACAGGGCGCAAGGACCTGGGTTCTAGCCCCCGCACCCCACCTGCAGGGGGAAAGCTCCACGGGCAGCAAAGCAGGGCTGCAGGCATCTCCCTCCCTCCCTCTCCTCTCAGTTTCTCTCTGTCCAAAAATAAAATCTAAACAGGAATGTTATAAGGCGCAGTCAGAGGTGGAACCACCCAGCACCGTGGCCGCGTCAAGGATAAGCAGCTCAGAGCGCAGGAAGGGACGTCACGTGGCCTCCAGAGGCCGGAGTGCGGACGCCACGCAGCCTGAGGAGCCCCCAGGCCACACGTGTGAGGAGAGGATGAAGGTGGGGAAACAGCAGATGGCTCTGCAAAAGACGCCCTGCCTGAGGCTCAAAGGCCCCAGGTTCAACCTCCAGCACCACCATGAGCCAGAGCTGAGCAGGGCTCTGGGGAGATGATGATGATGATGATGATGATGATGATGATGATGATGATGATGATGATGATGATGATGATGGGATAGCACAGTGGTTATGCAAAACCGCCTCTCCTGCCTGAGGCTCAAAGGCCCCAGGTTCAACCCCCAGCACCACCATCAGCCAGAACTGAGCAGGGCTCCAAGATAAACAGAACAACACTGAGGCCCATCCAGTCAGGGAGGAGACCCAGGTTTCTACTTTTCAAGGTTGACCTGGGGGTTAGGTGAGCTTTTTACTTTATTCTGTTATTTTTGTTATTGGGTAGAGACGAGAGAAAATGAGGGGGCAGGGGGAGACAGGGAGAGAGACAGAGACACACCCGCAGCCCTGCTCTACCACTCATGAAGCTTTCCCCCTGCAGGTGGGGGGCAGGTGCTCGAACCCGGGTCCTTGCTCATGGTAATGTGTGAGCTTAACCAGGTGCGCCAACACCTGGCCCCATCTCTATTTGTATGTAAAGAAAAAAACAGATTGTACCCCGCCTATCCTACGGTTTTGTTAATGTCTCCTTTTTTAAAGGAAGAAAGAAAGAAAGGAAGGAAGGAGGGAAGGAAGGAAGGAAGGAAGGGAAAGAAAGAAAGAAAGAAAGAAAGAAAGAAAGAAAGAAAGAAAGAAAGCAGAGGAGAGAGGGGGAGGAGGAGGAAAGAGGGCATGAGGAGAGTTCTCCACAAGGCCTATCTTGGCTGCAAGAGCACAAGCAAGGCTCTCTGTGTGATGCCGGGGCAGAGCTCTGGTCTCTTAGTCTCTCTCTCCCTCTCCCTCTCTCTCTTTCCCCCTCTCTCTCCCTCTCTGTCTCTCTCCCTCTCTCTCTCCCTCTCTCTCTCTCTTCTCCCCCCTCCTTTGAGTTTTCAGCATTAGCCCGCATTTGCACAACCTTTTGTGGGTTTCCCAGCTCACAACAAAACCACGACGCGGTCACTCTCTCAGACCACAGCTTCCGACGGTGGCTCGAGCCAAGGTGGGGCTGCAGATGGGCCGGCCTGCCCTGCGTGGACACGGCACACCCCCTCCCCCTCCCCGGCCGGGCCCCCAGCACGGGGCAGCAGCCAGCCCCCACGCCCCCCAGACCCGCCGGCCAGCCACTCACCTGGTCGTTATCCGTCTCCTGGACAAAGAAGGCTTCGCCGTTGTCCCCCAGCTTCATGTACAGATCCACAGACTGCCCGTTGACCTCAATGTCCACCTGAAGGGGAGGCGGAGTCACGGCCCGGCACCCTCGCCGCCCACCGTCCATCCTGCGCCCCGAGGACTCACTGCCCCGAGCCCCGGAAGGAGGGGATCTGCGCCACGTTCGCAGGCACATGCACTCACTCAGCGCAGGGGGAGCGGCCGGGCTGCCCCGGGACACAGGCTCATGGAGCACTGCTCCACGGCTGACATACGTGGGCAGCCACCCAGAGACGGAGTGAGTGGTGCGAGATGCCCACCAGGTGGCTCCATGCACAGGCTTGTGGAAAAGAAAGGGAGTGGGAAAGAAAGAGAGAGAAGGAAGGAAGGGAGGGAGGGCTGCCGTCCAGCTGGAGGGTCTCTGCTGGCTACCCTTGGAGTCGCGGACACTGAACCCTGCAGCGGGGAGTGCTGGGAACTGTGCCGTGACCTTGCTGCCTCTAGATTCTAGATCGCTGAGACAAAAGTTCAAATAGAGCAACAGGAAGGGGGTCGACTGCCCACAGGCCAGGGTCCCCATCCTGAGTGCAGACCAAGCTGTGGTTGTCTTCAAAACAGGAAACCACGTGATCTCGAGGCTGAATGGAACGGTGTGCACGGCTCCCTCATCTGGAGGGTTCATCCCGCAGCACCAGCCCTACGGGGAGGACACCAGGCCACACTGCAAGGCCACAGGGCAAGGTCACAGAGTGACCAGGCCACACTGCAAGGGCACAGAGTGACCAGGCTACAGTGCAAGGCCACAGGGTGACCAGGCCACAGGGCAAGGTCACAGAGTGACCAGGCCACACTGCAAGGGTACAGAGTGACCAGGCCACAGTGCAAAGCCACAGGGTGACCAGGCCACAGTGCAAGGCCACAGGGTGACCAGGCCACACTGCAAGGCCACAGGGTGACCAGGCTACAGTGCAAGGCCACAGGGTGACCAGGCCACACTGCAAGGGCACAGGGTGACCAGGCCAAAGTGCAAGGGCACAGGGTGACCAGGCCACACTGCAAGGGCACAGGGGTGACCAGGCCACAGGGCAAGGTCACAGAGTGACCAGGCCACACTGCAAGGGCACAGGGTGACCAGGCTACACTGCAAGGGCACAGGGTGACCAGGCCACACTGCAAGGCCACAGGGTGACCAGGCCACACTGCAAGGCCACAGGGTGACCAGGCCACAGGGTGACCAGGCCACACTGCAAGGCCACAGGGTGACCAGGCCATACTGCAAGGGCACAGGGTGACCAGGCCACAGTGTAAGACCACAGGGTGACCAGGCCACAGTGCAAGACCACAGGGTGACCAGGCCACAGTGCAAAGGCACAGGGTGACCAGGCCACAGTGCAAGGCCACAGGGTGACCAGCCCACAGTGCAAGGCCACAGGGGTGACCAGCCCACAGTGCAAGGCCACAGGGGTGACAAGGCCACAGGGTGACCACCCTCAGCCGAGAATCCCCTCAAAGCCTCCCATCCTGTGAGTGTCAGCAGGGAACAGCAGCCCCAAGGCCCCTGTTTCCCTGAGGCCCGAGAGGGGGACACAGCCCCTGGGTGTGGACTGCTGACCCACAGGGCCCCACGTCCGAGGACAGCGCATCTGCCTCATTGCTGATGCGTGTCAGCAGGCAAGAGGCCAGGGCTGCTGGACAATGGGGAACAGACAGCAGACCAAGCAGCAGCAGCTGTGGCCGGGCCTATGTGAGGGGGACGCAGAGGGGCTGTGTGAGGGGGACACAGAGGGGCTTCAGGGGGGCGCAGAGGGCCTGTGTGAGTGGGATGCAGAGGGGCTGTGAGGGGGATGCAGAGGGGCTGTGTGAGGGGGACGCAGAGTGGCTGTGAGGGGGACGCAGAGGGGCTGTGTGAGGGGGATGCAGAGGGCCTGTGTGAGGGGGATACAGAGGGACTGTGTGAGGGGGACGCAGAGGGTCTGTGTGATGGGGACGCAGAGGGCCTGTGTGAGGGATGGAGAGGGACTGTGAGGAGGACGCAGAGGGGCTGTGTGAGGGGGACGCAGAGGCGCTGTGAGGGGGACGCAGAGGCGCTGTGAGGGGGACACAGAGGGACTGTGAGGGGCACACAGAGGGGCTGTGAGGGGGACGCAGAGGGGCTGTGAGGGGGACGCAGAGGGACTGTGAGGGGGACACAGAGGGGCTGTGAGGGGGACGCAGAGGGATTGTGAGGGGGACACAGAGGGGCTTCAGGGGGGCGCAGAGGGCCTGTGTGAGCGGGATGCAGAGGGCCTGTGTGAGGGGGACACAGAGGGACTGTGTGAGGGGGACGCAGAGGGGCTGTGTGATGGGGACGCAGAGGGCCTGTATGAGGGATGGAGAGGGACTGTGAGGAGGATGCAGAGGGGCTGTGTGAGGGGGACGCAGAGGGGCTGTGAGGGGGACGCAGAGGGGCTGTGAGGGGGACACAGAGGGACTGTGAGGGGCACACAGAGGGGCTGTGTGAGGGGGACACAGAGGGGCTTCAGGGGGGCGCAGAGGGCCTGTGTGAGCGGGATGCAGAAGGCCTGTGTGAGGGGGACGCAGAGGGGCTGTGAGGGGGACACAGAGGGACTGTGTGAGGGGGACGCAGAGGGGCAGTGTGAGAGGGACGCAGAGGGCCTGTGAGGGGGACAGAGAGGGGCTGTGAGGGGGACGGAGAGGGGCTGTGAGGGGGTCGCAGAGGGGCTTGAGGGGGATGCAGAGCGGCTATGTGAGGGGGACGCAGAGGGGCTTGAGGGGGATGCAGAGGGGCTATGTGAGGGGAACGCAGAGGGGCTGTTTGAGGGGGACGCAGAGGAGCTGTGAGGAGGACACAGAGGGGCTGTGAGGGAGACGCAGAGGTGCTGAGGGGGGACGCAGAGGGGCTGTGAGGGTGATGCAGAGGGGCTGTGACAGGGACGCAGAGGTGCTGTGAGGGGGACACAGAGGGGCTGTGTGAGGGGGACACAGAGGCGCTGTGAGGGGGACGCAGAGGGGCTGTGACAGGGACGCAGAGGTGCTGTGAGGGGGACACAGAGGGGCTTCAGGGGGGCGCAGAGGGCCTGTGTGAGCGGGATGCAGAGGGGCTGTGAGGGGGACACAGAGGGACTGTGTGAGGGGGATGCAGAGTGGCTGTGAGGGGGACGCAGAGGGGCTGTAAGGGGAACACAGAGGGGCTGTGAGGGGGACGCAGAGGGGCTGTGAGGGGGACGCAGAGGGGCTGTATAGGGGGACACAGAGGGGCTGTGAGGGGAACGCAGAGGGGCTGTGAGGGGGATGCAGAGGGGCTGTGAGGGGGACGCAGAGGGGCTGTGAGGGGGGCGCAGAGGGGCTGTATAGGGGGACACAGAGGGGCTGTGTGAGGGGGACGCAGAGGGGCTGTGAGGGGGGCGCAGAGGGGCTGTATAGGGGGACACAGAGGGGCTGTGTGAGGGGGACGCAGAGGGGCTATGAAGGGGCTGTATAGGGGGACACAGAGGGGCTGTGTAAGGGGGATGCAGAGGGGCTGTGAGGGGGACGCAGAGGGGCTGTGTGAGGGGGACTCAGGGGCTGTGTGAGGGGGAAGCAGAGGCGCTGAGGGGGGATGCAGAGGGGCTGTGAGGGTGACGCAGAGGGCCTGTGTGAGGAGGACACAGAGGTGCTGTGAGGGGGACGCAGAGGGACTGTGAGGGGGACGCAGGGGGGCTGTGTGAGGGGGACGCAGAGGGACTGTGAGGGGGACACAGAGGGGCTGTGTGAGGGGGACTCCAGGGGCTGTGTGAGGGGGAAGCAGAGGCGCTGAGGGGGGATGCAGAGGGCCTGTGTGAGGGAGACGCAGAGGCGCTGTGAGGGGGATGCAGAGGGACTATGAGGGGGACGCAGAGGGGCTGTGTGAGGGGGACGCAGAGGGGCTGTGAGGGGGATGCAGAGGGACTGTGAGGGGGACGCAGAGGGGTTGTGTGAGGGGGATGCAGAGGGACTGTGAGGGGGACGCAGAGGGGCTGTGAGGGGGACGCAGAGGGGTTGTGTGAGGGGGACGCAGAGTGGCTGTGAGGGGGACGCAGAGGGGCTGTGAGGGGGACACAGAGGGCCTGTGTGAGGGGGACGCAGAGGGGCTGTGAGGGGGACACAGGCGCTGTGTGATGGCCGCAGCCTGGTTGGGCTCTCACCACTTTCTCCCGGGAGCGCAGGACCCCCATCTTGCCGAAGCGCACGTGGAAGGGGGAGCACTGCAGGCTGCCGTTGGGCTGGCGGACCACGATGATGTCGATGCAGCCGGACAGCGTGGCCGGGTTGAGGCCCTTGTACAGCTCCTTCACCGTCACGAACACCTGGCCGGCCAGCTGCCCCACGTAGTTCATGGTCTGAGCCTGGAGCAGAGCCACGGCTGAGCACAGCACTCGCGGGAGGCCACTGCACCCAGCTGCCCAGGGGCTCCACCCCCACCCTGCACCCAGCTCCCCAAGGACTGCACCCCCACAATGCACCTGGCTTTTGTTTCGTTTGGATTTTTTTTTGATAAGTTCATGTGAATCAGCTCTCTAGATTCCACACGTGAGTGAGACCATCTGGTAGCTACCTTTCATCTCCTTACTTCTTTCACTAAGCATCAGCACCCCCAGCTCCATCCACGTTGTCCCAAAGGACACACTATCATCTTTTTGATGGCTGAGTAGTATTCCATGGAGTCTACCCTGTAACTGCTGTAGCCAGTGGACGGGCATCTAGGCTGTGTCTGCTCCTCCAGGACCATCAATAAGCACATGCAGGAGTTCACACCAGCCACCTGCCAGTGCCGCCCACTCTGCCAGAACCGTGACGAGAACAGAGTCACCGAGAAGACGTGACCAGCGGCAACCAGGTGTCACCCGGCGGGGCGCACACAGGACGGTGCTCCCGGCTCACCCACAGGCCCGACTCTCCAGGGAGACACAGGCTGAGCCCCCACACCATCCCCCACCCAGGGGGCCTTGGGGGACGTCGGTGCCTGGGACCCGGCCTTCCGGCCCACCCTGCCCCGCCTCACTGCACCATCCTGCTCTGAAGGCCTCTGTCCGGCGGCCCTCCCAGCACTGGGAGACCCTCTCTGCGTTTAGTGAGTGGTTTGACATCGACTTGCAAAGCTGTGGGACCACAGGGGTCCGCCACCAGCGTCCCTCCACTGGAAGCTGCAGCATCTCCCAGCCTGCAGACGTGGGTTCTCCCGGCCCCGGGGACAGGACAGCCCCGGCCAGGCAGAATCCCAAAACTGACAAACATCTCTGGTTTAAAGAAATAAGCCTGGGGGCCAGGCGGTGGCACACCTGGTTAAGTGCACAAGGACCCGGGTTCGAGCCCCTGGACCCCACCTGCAGGGGGAAAGCTTTGCGAGTGGTGAAGCAGGGCTGCAGCTGTCTCTCTGTCTCTCTCCCTCTCTCTGACTCTATCTAATAATAAATACATAAAAGTGTTTTTTAAAAAAAGAAAAAGAAGCCTGAGGGGGAAGTGGCCTAGCAGAGCTTCCTGGGCCACAGAGTCAGGATTAGCCGCTCCGCTGAGTCTGGCCCGGAGCTGACACAGCCCTGAGGGCAGCCTGCCGGCTCACCAAGCACTCAGAAGCCTGCAGCTGCTCCCTTGGTTGTGGGAGGTGGACTGAAGGCCTGGAGGCAGCAGGGTCGTGGGCCCCACTGTGTCCTCTGCTTGTGAAGTCGGTGCCCTGGCCAAGCACGGGGGCCGGGGGCCAGGGGCCTGGGGGCGGCTCAGCTTGCTGAGCGCACACACTACCGTGTGCAAGGACCTGGGTTCGAGCCCCTGGTCCCCACCTGCAGGGGGAAAGCTTCAGAGGGCTGAAGCAGGTCTGCAGGTATCTCTCTGCCTCTCCCTCCCTGCCTCCCCTCCCCACTTAATCTGTCTATCCATTAATAAAAATAAAGATAAATAATTTTTTTTTAAAAAAACCTCCTTTGGAGGGAACTGTGCAATGTCAGAGAAACCGGCCGTGGCCACCGTGGACGTGTGTGAGCCGTGAATGTGAGCTCAGCAGGCCACAGGCTGCACCTCCTGACCGTCCGTCGCGGGATGGAAGCCCCGTGGCCTGAGATTCGGCATTCGCCAATGCCAAGGGCCCCACGGGACCACGACACCCAGGTTCCCGAGGCCGTGAAGGCCCGCGTGGTCCCCTGGGGTCTCACGTGGCGCTGGGAGGAGGCCTGTTGCCGCCTGGCCACGCTGCTGTGCGGAGGCCTCACGGCACCTACCCGCCCCGGCCTGGGACATGCAAGCAGAGCAGCACCCCGCATCCCAGCTGTGTCTCTGGCTCCCGTGAGCACGGTCCCCAGGCTCAGGCCTCCCCCAGGGCACAGGTCTGAGTCCCATGCGTGAATAAAGCCAGCTGAAGTATGTCTGCTCTGTCTGCCGTCAGCGAACGCCACCAACTCGCACCCCCAGGGCAGCTGGCGTCCAGGGACAGATGTGGGTGTGGGCGGGAGTGGGGAGCGGAGACACGTGCGCTCTTAGTAGCAGCGGGGAGGCGCCGGCCACGGGACAGGCCCTCGGGAGATGCAGGCGGGCCTTATGAGTGCATGACCCCAGCGCTGGGGACAGACAGACGGAGACAACATCCACAGTCAGGGCTCCAAGACACGTCTGCACACCCTGGCTCACAGCCGGACAGCGGGAATTCACGGCTCACTGAGCTCACGTGCTACCAAGTGCAAGTTCCTGGGTTCAAGCCCGAGCCCCACCTGCAGGGGAGGAGCTTCCTGAGCAGTGAAGCTGGGCTGCAGGTGCCTCCCTTTTCTGTCTTTCTCTCCTTCCTTCTTCTTCTTTTTCTTTGCCTCCAGGGTTATCTCTGAGGCTAAACAAAGCCACCACTCCCAGAGGCCAGTTTCCCCATTTTAGTGAACAGGACAGAGAGCAATTGAGAGAGGAGGGGGAGATATAGAGACAGAGAGACAGAGAGACACCTGCATCCCTGCTTCACCACTCATGCAGCATCTGCCCTGCAGGCAGGGAGCCGGGGGCTCGAACCCGGATCTTTGCACAGGTCCCTGCACTTAGCACTATGCGCCACCGCCCGGCCCAGTGTCTTTCTCTCTGCCCCTTTCTCCCTTCCCTTTCAATTTCCATCTGTGTCTCTCTCTATAACTTATATGTAGGTTGAATATTTCTAAAAGGAAACTCAAGGATCCTGCAGTCGATGGGGGGGTGGACATCCAGAGACAGCTGTTTGCACACAGGAATACTACGCAGCCCTTCAAAGGGAAATGTGGACACGACACAAGGTGGCGGGCTGGTAGACACTGTCAGGACAAAAGGACAAACATACAGTCCTCCCATGAGCTGCTCAGATGGACAGACGACAGAGACAGACAACAGCGTCGGGGGGGCGTGAAGCTCCAGGTCCAGGTCTGCGGCATCCAGAAGGCAGTGCTGGGGCTGCCATGGGCATGTGGGCAGGGCTCCCTCCTCACGCACGGCACGCGAGGGCAGACCTACGACCCTCAGGTAGTCAACTCACGGGCCGTGCATTTCGCCACGACCAAGAAACAGATTCAGGGTGTGACAGGGGCCGGCAGGTGTTCCAGGGAAATGAGCACGGACGGCTTGGGAAGGCTTCTTTCTTTCTTTCAAGAAAGGCCGTCAAGGGAGAGGGTGGCCACTCTGCAGCTTGCGTCTGAGAGGCCCCGCACCCCGCCGCCCCTCCCGGCCCCCCTGAGCAGAGCCCGGCAGTTACAGGATCCAGGCCTGCTGGCAGGCTCAGCACCGTGCCCTGGGGGCCTCCAAGCAGAGCTCACCAGTCACGGCAAGAGGCGGACCGGCTCCCTAAGGGCAGGTGCTCCCGACTCGCTGTGGGGTGTGGGGAGGGGTGTCTGCTCTGAGGAAGACGTATCTTGATCCTGCCAAGAGTTACTAAAGATGAGAGGAGAGGCTCTGGGGAAGAGGGCGCAAGGCCTCCCACTCCTGGTCAATCAGCTTTGAGGCAGAGGGCTGCTCTTCCTCCGCCCTACCCAGATCCTTTCCAGTCTGGCCAAATGGGCCGGCGGGGCACACCCAGTAGAGTGGTCACACTGCAGGGCGCAAGGACCCGGGTTCAAGCCCCTGGTCCCACCTGCAGGGGGAAAGCTTCACGAGTGGTGAAGCAGGGCCGCAGGTGTCTGTCTCTGTCTCCCCCTTCCCCTTCCCGCCACCGCCCCCCACCAGTTTCCTCAAAAAAAAGAAGGAAGGGAAGAGGGGAAGGGGAGGAGGAGGAGGCATCTGAGAGCAGGCGGGGCAGTGCACCCCCTCCTCCCAGGCTCCGCCACCCCGTGTGCAGCACAGGGAGCTGAGCGGCCGGCCGGGAGCACTTCAGAACGGGCGGCGCCGTGGACACTCGCTAGGGAAGCCGAGAGCGGCCTCCCGGCTTCTGTCCAGCTGCCGCAGCTGAGACACCCCCATCTCGCCCCAGACCGCTGACCCTCCCTCCAGGGCTCACGGACACCGTTTCCTCGGGACTCCCGCCCAGACCCACGGCCCCACGGCCTCTGCGCACACTGTCCGGCACACGCGGTCAGCCGGAGACGGCTCAGGCCAAGCCACGGGGACAACAGAGGACGGGAAGGACGGGCAGAAGCGAGTTCACGGAGCAGCGGCCGGCCAGCCTCAGTGCCGGCCCCGGACACGCAAGCCGGAGGCTCTCGGGCCACCAAGACCACGGCAGCACCGCACAGGGCCGCCGGGACCGGGACGGCGCTCGGGCTGGGCTCCAGGCAGCCGCTGCAAAGCCGGCAACTGTGTGGCGGTAGGGTACCGAGCAGTGCGGCACTGACTGTGAAATGGAGAATGAGAAACAGCCACAACGGGGCCAGGACGTGGCGCACCTGGCTGAGTGCACACATTACAGTGCGCGAGGACCCGGGTTTAAAGCCCCGGTCCCCACCGTCAGGGGGAAAGCTCCATGAGTGATGAAGCAGGGCTGCAGGTACCTCTCTGTCTCCCCTCCTCTCTCAGTTTCTCTCTGTCCTGTCCAATAAAATAGAAGAAATGGCTGCCAGGGGCGAAGGGCTCCTAGTGCTGGCACCAAGCCCCAGAAATGACCTGGAGGCAGAAGGGGGGGGGGGGAGGAAAGAAAAGAAAAGAAAGGGAGGAAGAGAGGAAGAGAGGAAGGAAGGGAGAAAGAGTGTGAGAGAAGAAGGAAGGAAGGAAGGAGAAAGATTGTTTCAATTAAGAGGGGGTGCAGAGAAGCCAGGGAGCAAACCTGGCCCACGGATCCGTCAGTGCTGTGCCACAGCCAGGCCTCCACAGGATGTGCCAGTGTGGCTTCTGTAAGCGTTGCTTACAGCTGAGTATCATGCATTGCTTTTAAACACCCCAAGAAGCTGGCCCACTCAGGGTCACTGAAACCAGGGAGCCCAGAGGGTGACAGGGGGCGGGGAGGAGGGGCCGCCTTGGGAGAGGGCCAGGCAGGGGAGGTCGGCTCCCCAGGGATGGAGTTTTGCAACACTGGGGCCCTAGGGGGCCCGCTGAGCTTTCTGGGGGGCCGCCAAGGAGAAGCAAAGGCTGGACAGACAGTGATGACCATAGCATCTAAACCTCCAAGGTTCAGGACAGTCAACGGCTTCCCACCAGAGTCACAGCCTGGCAGTCAGAGCCCACCAGAGACACAGCCTGGCAGTCAGAGCCCACCAGAGACACAGCCTGGCAGTCAGAGCCCACCAGAGTCACAGCCTGGCAGTCAGAGCCCACCAGACACACAGCCTGGCAGTCAGAGCCCACCAGACTCACAGCCTGGCAATCAGAGCTCACCAGACTCACAGCCTGGGGTCAGAGCCCACCAGACTAACAGCCTGGCAGTCAGAGCCCAGCAGAATCACAGCCTGGCAGTCAGAGCCCACCAGACACACAGCCTGGCAGTCAGAGCTCACCAGAGTCACAGCCTGGCAGTCAGAGCTCACCAGACTCACAGCCTGGGGTCAGAGCCCACCAGACTAACAGCCTGGCAGTCAGAGCCCACCAGAGTCACAGCCTGGCAGTCAGAGCCCACCAGACTAACAGCCTGGCAGTCAGAGCTCACCAGACTCACAGCCTGGGGTCAGAGCCCACCAGACTAACAGCCTGGCAGTCAGAGCTCACCAGACTCACAGCCTGGCAGTCAGAGCCCACCAGAGTCACAGCCTGGCAGTCAGAGCCCACCAGAGTCACAGCCTGGCAGTCAGAGCCCACCAGAGTCACAGCCTGGCAATCAGAGCTCACCAGACTCACAGAATGGCAGTCAGAGCCCACCAGACTCACAGAATGGCAGTCAGAGCCCACCAGAGTCACAGCCTGGCAGTCAGAGCCCACCAGAGTCACAGCCTGGCAGTCAGAGCCCACCAGACTCACAGCCTGGCAGTCAGAGCCCACCAGACACACAGCCTGGCAGTCAGAGCCCACCAGAGTCACAGCCTGGCAGTCAGAGCCCACCAGAGTCACAGCCTGGCAGTCAGAGCCCACCAGACTCACAGCCTGGCAGTCAGAGCTCACCAGAATCACAGCCTGGCAGTCAGAGCCCACCAGACACACAGCCTGGCAGTCAGAGCCCACCAGACACACAGCCTGGCAGTCAGAGCTCACCAGACTAACAGCCTGGCAGTCAGAGCCCACCAGACTCACAGCCTGGCAGTCAGAGCCCACCAGACTAACAGCCTGGCAGTCAGAGCTCACCAGAATCACAGCCTGGCAGTCAGAGCCCACCAGACACACAGCCTGGCAGTCAGAGCTCACCAGAGTCACAGCCTGGCAGTCAGAGCTCACCAGACACACAGCCTGGCAGTCAGAGCTCACCAGACTCACAGCCTGGGGTCAGAGCTCACCAGACTAACAGCCTGGCAGTCAGAGCCCACCAGACTCACAGCCTGGCAGTCAGAGCCCACCAGAGTCACAGCCTGGCAGTCAGAGCCCACCAGAGTCACAGCCTGGCAGTCAGAGCTCACCAGACTCACAGCCTGGCAGTCAGAGCCCACCAGAGTCACAGCCTGGCAGTCAGAGCCCACCAGACTAACAGCCTGGCAGTCAGAGCCCACCAGAGTCACAGCCTGGCAGTCAGAGCTCACCAGACTCACAGCCTGGCAGTCAGAGCCCACCAGAGTCACAGCCTGGCAGTCAGAGCCCACCAGACTAACAGCCTGGCAGTCAGAGCCCACCAGAGTCACAGCCTGGCAGTCAGAGCCCACCAGAGTCACAGCCTGGCAGTCAGAGCCCACCAGAGTCACAGCCTGGCAGTCAGAGCTCACCAGACTCACAGCCTGGCAGTCAGAGCCCACCAGAGTCACAGCCTGGCAGTCAGAGCCCACCAGACTAACAGCCTGGCAGTCAGAGCCCACCAGACTAACAGCCTGGCAGTCAGAGCCCACCAGAGTCACAGCCTGGCAGTCAGAGCCCACCAGAGTCACAGCCTGGCAGTCAGAGCCCACCAGAGTCACAGCCTGGGGTCAGAGCCCACCAGACTAACAGCCTGGCAGTCAGAGCTCACCAGACTCACAGCCTGGCAGTCAGAGCCCACCAGAGTCACAGCCTGGCAGTCAGAGCCCACCAGAGTCACAGCCTGGCAGTCAGAGCTCACCAGACTCACAGCCTGGCAGTCAGAGCCCACCAGAGTCACAGCCTGGCAGTCAGAGCTCACCAGAGTCACAGCCTGGCAGTCAGAGCCCACCAGAGTCACAGCCTGGCAGTCAGAGCCCACCAGAGTCACAGCCTGGCAATCAGAGCTCACCAGACTCACAGAATGGCAGTCAGAGCCCACCAGACTCACAGAATGGCAGTCAGAGCCCACCAGAGTCACAGCCTGGCAGTCAGAGCCCACCAGAGTCACAGCCTGGCAGTCAGAGCCCACCAGACTCACAGCCTGGCAGTCAGAGCCCACCAGACACACAGCCTGGCAGTCAGAGCCCACCAGAGTCACAGCCTGGCAGTCAGAGCCCACCAGAGTCACAGCCTGGCAGTCAGAGCCCACCAGACTCACAGCCTGGCAGTCAGAGCTCACCAGAATCACAGCCTGGCAGTCAGAGCCCACCAGACACACAGCCTGGCAGTCAGAGCCCACCAGACACACAGCCTGGCAGTCAGAGCTCACCAGACTAACAGCCTGGCAGTCAGAGCCCACCAGACTCACAGCCTGGCAGTCAGAGCCCACCAGACTAACAGCCTGGCAGTCAGAGCTCACCAGAATCACAGCCTGGCAGTCAGAGCCCACCAGACACACAGCCTGGCAGTCAGAGCTCACCAGAGTCACAGCCTGGCAGTCAGAGCTCACCAGACACACAGCCTGGCAGTCAGAGCTCACCAGACTCACAGCCTGGGGTCAGAGCTCACCAGACTAACAGCCTGGCAGTCAGAGCCCACCAGACTCACAGCCTGGCAGTCAGAGCCCACCAGAGTCACAGCCTGGCAGTCAGAGCCCACCAGAGTCACAGCCTGGCAGTCAGAGCTCACCAGACTCACAGCCTGGCAGTCAGAGCCCACCAGAGTCACAGCCTGGCAGTCAGAGCCCACCAGACTAACAGCCTGGCAGTCAGAGCCCACCAGAGTCACAGCCTGGCAGTCAGAGCTCACCAGACTCACAGCCTGGCAGTCAGAGCCCACCAGAGTCACAGCCTGGCAGTCAGAGCCCACCAGACTAACAGCCTGGCAGTCAGAGCCCACCAGAGTCACAGCCTGGCAGTCAGAGCCCACCAGAGTCACAGCCTGGCAGTCAGAGCCCACCAGAGTCACAGCCTGGCAGTCAGAGCTCACCAGACTCACAGCCTGGCAGTCAGAGCCCACCAGAGTCACAGCCTGGCAGTCAGAGCCCACCAGACTAACAGCCTGGCAGTCAGAGCCCACCAGACTAACAGCCTGGCAGTCAGAGCCCACCAGAGTCACAGCCTGGCAGTCAGAGCCCACCAGAGTCACAGCCTGGCAGTCAGAGCCCACCAGAGTCACAGCCTGGGGTCAGAGCCCACCAGACTAACAGCCTGGCAGTCAGAGCTCACCAGACTCACAGCCTGGCAGTCAGAGCCCACCAGAGTCACAGCCTGGCAGTCAGAGCCCACCAGAGTCACAGCCTGGCAGTCAGAGCTCACCAGACTCACAGCCTGGCAGTCAGAGCCCACCAGAGTCACAGCCTGGCAGTCAGAGCTCACCAGAGTCACAGCCTGGCAGTCAGAGCTCACCAGACTCACAGTCTGGCAATCAGAGCCCACCAGAGTCACAGCCTGGCAGTCAGAGCCCACCAGACTAACAGCCTGGCAGTCAGAGCCCACCAGAGTCACAGCCTGGCAGTCAGAGCCCACCAGAGTCACAGCCTGGCAGTCAGAGCCCACTAGAGACACAGCCTGGCAATCAGAGCTCACCAGAGTCACAGCCTGGCAGTCAGAGCTCACCAGACTCACAGCCTGGCAGTCAGAGCCCACCAGAGTCACAGCCCGGCAGTCAGAGCCCACCAGAGACACAGCCTGGCAGTCAGAGCCCACCAGACTCACAGCCTGGCAATCAGAGCTCACCAGACTCACAGCCTGGGGTCAGAGCTCACCAGACTCACAGAATGGCAGTCAGAGCCCACCAGAGTCACATCCTGGCAGTCAGAGCCCACCAGAGTCACAGCCTGGCAGTCAGAGCCCACCAGAGTCACAGCCTGGCAGTCAGAGCCCACCAGACTCACAGCCTGGCAGTCAGAGCCCACCAGACACACAGCCTGGCAGTCAGAGCCCACCAGAGTCACAGCCTGGCAGTCAGAGCCCACCAGAGTCACAGCCTGGCAGTCAGAGCCCACCAGACTCACAGCCTGGCAGTCAGAGCTCACCAGAATCACAGCCTGGCAGTCAGAGCCCACCAGACACACAGCCTGGCAGTCAGAGCCCACCAGACACACAGCCTGGCAGTCAGAGCTCACCAGACTAACAGCCTGGCAGTCAGAGCCCACCAGACTCACAGCCTGGGGTCAGAGCCCACCAGACTAACAGCCTGGCAGTCAGAGCTCACCAGAATCACAGCCTGGCAGTCAGAGCCCACCAGACACACAGCCTGGCAGTCAGAGCTCACCAGAGTCACAGCCTGGCAGTCAGAGCCCACCAGACACACAGCCTGGCAGTCAGAGCTCACCAGACTCACAGCCTGGGGTCAGAGCTCACCAGACTAACAGCCTGGCAGTCAGAGCCCACCAGACTCACAGCCTGGCAGTCAGAGCCCACCAGAGTCACAGCCTGGCAGTCAGAGCCCACCAGAGTCACAGCCTGGCAGTCAGAGCTCACCAGACTCACAGCCTGGCAGTCAGAGCCCACCAGAGTCACAGCCTGGCAGTCAGAGCCCACCAGACTAACAGCCTGGCAGTCAGAGCCCACCAGAGTCACAGCCTGGCAGTCAGAGCTCACCAGACTCACAGCCTGGCAGTCAGAGCCCACCAGAGTCACAGCCTGGCAGTCAGAGCCCACCAGACTAACAGCCTGGCAGTCAGAGCCCACCAGAGTCACAGCCTGGCAGTCAGAGCCCACCAGAGTCACAGCCTGGCAGTCAGAGCCCACCAGAGTCACAGCCTGGCAGTCAGAGCTCACCAGACTCACAGCCTGGCAGTCAGAGCCCACCAGAGTCACAGCCTGGCAGTCAGAGCCCACCAGACTAACAGCCTGGCAGTCAGAGCCCACCAGACTAACAGCCTGGCAGTCAGAGCCCACCAGAGTCACAGCCTGGCAGTCAGAGCCCACCAGAGTCACAGCCTGGCAGTCAGAGCCCACCAGAGTCACAGCCTGGCAGTCAGAGCTCACCAGAGTCACAGCCTGGCAGTCAGAGCCCACCAGAGTCACAGCCTGGCAGTCAGAGCTCACCAGAGTCACAGCCTGGCAGTCAGAGCCCACCAGAGACACAGCCTGGCAGTCAGAGCCCACCAGAGTCACAGCCTGGCAGTCAGAGCCCACCAGAGTCACAGCCTGGCAGTCAGAGCTCACCAGAGTCACAGCCTGGCAGTCAGAGCCCACCAGAGTCACAGCCTGGCAGTCAGAGCTCACCAGAGTCACAGCCTGGCAGTCAGAGCTCACCAGAGTCACAGCCTGGCAGTCAGAGCCCACCAGAGTCACATCCTGGCAGTCAGAGCCCACCAGAGTCACAGCCTGGCAGTCAGAGCTCACCAGAGTCACAGCCTGGCAGTCAGAGCCCACCAGAGTCACAGCCTGGCAGTCAGAGCTCACCAGACTCACAGCCTGGCAGTCAGAGCCCACCAGAGTCACAGCCTGGCAATCAGAGCTCACCAGAGTCACATCCTGGCAGTCAGAGCCCACCAGAGTCACAGCCTGGCAGTCAGAGCTCACCAGAGTCACAGCCTGGCAGTCAGAGCCCACCAGAGTCACAGCCTGGCAATCAGAGCTCACCAGACTCACAGCCTGGCAGTCAGAGCCCACCAGACTCACAGCCTGGCAGTCAGAGCCCACCAGAGTCACAGCCTGGCAGTCAGAGCCCACTAGAGACACAGCCTGGCAATCAGAGCCCACCAGAGTCACAGCCTGGCAGTCAGAGCCCACCAGAGACACAGCCTGGCAATCAGAGCCTACCGGAGCCACTAGGCCAGGCAGCCCAGGTCCCTCAAAGAGCCACAGTACACTCCATGCATGGAGCAAGGAGCCATGTGGCCCCCTGGGGACCCACCCCTGCAAGTGTCCTGCTGCATGACTCCAACTCCCCTGCCACTCTCTCCGCCCTGCGAGGCTCAGTCCTGCCACGTCCGTGAGCTCTGCCAGCTCCACGCACTGAGCCCGACCACAAGCCCCCCACTGCCTGTCTGCCCAGTGGGCTGACGCTATGGGCCAGGCTATGGCGCAGCTGGTAAAGCGCACTCATCACCACACGCAAGGACCTGGGTTCAAGCCCCAGGTCCCCACCTGCAGGTGGAAGCTTCACGAGCGATGAAACAGAGCTGCAGGGGTCTCTCTCCCTCTCTCTCCCCTCTCAATTTCTCTGTTATCAAATTGACAAGTAATAAATATTTTAAATAAAATAAATTTTTAAATGGGGTGATGTGAACAGCCCCCGCCTCACAAGACTGCTGTGCTATGTGCTATGAGTGACTTATTTTTTTTTCCCAGTGCCCTGCTCAGCTCTGGCTCATGGTAGTCCAGGGAACTGAACCTGGGACTTCAGCGTCTCAGGCATAAGAGTCTCTTTTTTGCAGGACCATTATGCTAACCACCTCCAGTAATTTTCCAAGTGCATCCCCCAAGCAAAATCTAAGCCACACAGACTGAACTCTGAGTGAAGGTTCCAGCTCCTGCTTCAAGGGCCTGCCACTGATCACATCTCCTGGGGGCAGGAGCCAAGAATGGGGCTGGCAGGCAGACACTGGCTGTGGACCCCACTGGATGGGGACACGTCCGTCACCCAAGAGTCTAAGCCAAAGGCAGTCAGTCCCCAAGGCTGAGCAGAGTTCTGTGATTTTAAAGAGTTTACCATTAAAAAAATATGTTTTTTTCTTTTTTAGCTAGTTAAAGGTATAGAGACAGAAAGAAACCAAAAGGGAGGGGGGAGAAACACCTGCAGCCCTGCTTCTGGGTTTGTGAAGCTTCCTCCACCTGCAGGTGGGGGCCGGGGACTTCAACCCCAGTACCACCTCCACCTCCCCCGACCCCAAAGGTGGGAGCCTGGATCCTCAGCCTGGCAATGAGTGTGCTCAACCAGGTACCACCCAGCCCCTGCACACAGGCCGCATGGCGCTCAGCACGGACACGGCCAGACACAGCTCCCGGGTGACCCCTGCCCCGCCTCCAGCTTATGCCAGGAGTACCCAGAAAGAAGCAAGCCCTCCGTCAAGTCGCGGGCAGCCAGGCTGCCCACTCAAGGAGGACGGGGCCAGGGGACGGGGCCAAACACTCGCCACACTCCGCGCTGGGGGCCTGGCGGTACCACACCAGCCTGAGTGCACACGTTAGCACGCACAAGGACACGGGCTCAAGCCCTGCTCCAGGCCTGCAGGTGTCTCGCTGTCTCTCTCCCTATCTTCCCCCTCCCCACTCGATGTCTCTCTGTCCCATCAAACAAAATGCAAAGAAAAAGGGGGGGCTGGCGGTGCACCTGGCTGAGTGCACATGTCACAAGGACCCAGGTTCAAGCCCCTGGTCACCGTCTGCAGGGGGGAAGCTTCGAGAGTGGTGAAACAGGGCTGCAGTGACTGTCTCTCTAGCTCCCCCTCAGTTTCTGTCTCTATCCATAACAAATAAATATAAAAAAGAGGAAGTAAAAGAGAGAAGGGGAGGGCCAGGCGGTGGCGCACCTGGTTAATCGCACACACATCACAGTGCACAAGGATGCAGGTTCAAGTCCCTTGTCCCCACCTGCAGGGGGAAAGCTTCACAAGTGGTAAAACGGTGCTGCAGGTTTCTCTCTGCCTCTCTTCCGCACTACTCCCTCTCCCCTCACAATTTCTCTCTGTCTCTATTCAAAATCAATAAAGACTAAAAAAAAATTTTAAAAAAAGGGAAAGAGAGAAAAAAAGAGAGAAGGGGAGAAGAACAGCTTCTGGGAACACTGGCTCCACTGTGCAGGCACCAAGCTCCAGGGACAACACAGGTGGCAAAAATAAACACCCCTCTGCTGCGCCAGGCGCCGAGGAAGCCTCAGAGGAGCCCGGGCCGGGCAGAGCCGCGGTGCCGCCTCCCCTCCCACTGCAGCACCCAAGGGCTGAGGGCCGAGCCACAGAGAAAGTGCTGGCACCGCCCTTCCCAGAGGCTGTGGTGCCACTCGTCGCGTGACTTGGCTCCAGACAAGCAGCCGCCCGGCTATCAAGCCGCTGTCAGCTCTTCTTGACCGGCACCCGCAGTGAAAACTGCAGACCTGCTTCACCACCTGCTAGGCGACACCCTGCAGGTGGGAGCCGGGACTCGAACCCGGATCCTCACACATAGCACTGCGTGTGCGCTTGACCAGGTGCACCACCACCCGGCCCTGAAAACATGTTTTTAGTCAGAGTGCAGCTCAGCTCCGGCTCCCATGGTGCTGGGGTGTGGGAGGCCCCACCTGATGTGACCTCGCGGGGAAGAAACCCCCTCCTCTCTCTGCCCAATGTGACCTCGCGGGGAAGAAACCCCCTCCTCTCTCTGCCTGATGTGACCTCCCGGGGAAGAAACCCCCTCCTCTCTCTGCCTGATGTGACCTCGCGGGGAAGAAACCCCCTCCTCTCTCTGCCTGATGTGACCTCGCGGGGAAGAAACCCCCTCCTCTCTCTGCCTGATGTGACCTCGCGGGGAAGAAACCCCCTCCTCTCTCTGCCTGATGTGACCTCGAGGGAAGAAACCCCCTCCTCTCTCTGCCTGATGTGACCTCGAGGGAAGAAACCCCCTCCTCTCTCTGCCTGATGTGACCTCGAGGGAAGAAACCCCCTCCTCTCTCTGCCTGATGTGACCTCGCGGGGAAGAAACCCCCTCCTCTCTCTGCCTGATGTGACCTCGAGGGAAGAAACCCCCTCCTCTCTCTGCCTGATGTGACCTCGCGGGGAAGAAACCCCCTCCTCTCTCTGCCTGATGTGACCTCGCGGGGAAGAAACCCCCTCCTCTCTCTGCCTGATGTGACCTCGAGGGAAGAAACACCCTCCTCTCTCTGCCTGATGTGACCTCGCGGGGAAGAAACCCCCTCCTCTCTCTGCCTGATGTGACCTCGCGGGAAGAAACCCCCTCCTCTCTCTGCCTGATGTGACCTCGTGGGGAAGAAACCCCCTCCTCTCTCTGCCTGATGTGACCTCGCGGGGAAGAAACCCCCTCCTCTCTCTGCCTGATGTGACCTCGAGGGAAGAAACCCCCTCCTCTCTCTGCCTGATGTGACCTCCCGGGGAAGAAACCCCCTCCTCTCTCTGCCTGATGTGACCTCCCGGGGAAGAAACCCCCTCCTCTCTCTGCCTGATGTGACCTCGCGGGAAGAAACCCCCTCCTCTCTCTGCCTGATGTGACCTCCCGGGGAAGAAACCCCCTCCTCTCTCTGCCTGATGTGACCTCCCGGGGAAGAAACCCCCTCCTCTCTCTGCCTGATGTGACCTCGTGGGGAAGAAACCCCCTCCTCTCTCTGCCTGATGTGACCTCGTGGGGAAGAAACCCCCTCCTCTCTCTGCCTGATGTGACCTCCCGGGGAAGAAACCCCCTCCTCTCTCTGCCTGATGTGACCTCCCGGGGAAGAAACCCCCTCCTTTCTCTGCCTGATGTGACCTCGTGGGGAAGAAACCCCCTCCTCTCTCTGCCTGATGTGACCTCACGGGGAAGAAACCCCCTCCTCTCTCTGCCTGATGTGACCTCCCGGGGAAGAAACCCCCTCCTCTCTCTGCCTGATGTGACCTCGTGGGGAAGAAACCCCCTCCTCTCTCTGCCTGATGTGACCTCGTGGGGAAGAAACCCCCTCCTCTCTCTGCCTGATGTGACCTCGAGGGAAGAAACCCCCTCCTCTCTCTGCCCAATGTGACCTTGCGGGGAAGAAACCCCCTCCTCTCTCTGCCTGATGTGACCTCCCGGGGAAGAAACCCCCTCCTCTCTCTGCCTGATGTGACCTCGCGGGGAAGAAACCCCCTCCTCTCTCTGCCTGATGTGACCTCGAGGGAAGAAACCCCCTCCTCTCTCTGCCCAATGTGACCTTGCGGGGAAGAAACCCCCTCCTCTCTCTGCCTGATGTGACCTCCCGGGGAAGAAACCCCCTCCTCTCTCTGCCCGATGTGACCTCGCGGGGAAGAAACCCCCTCCTCTCTCTGCCTGATGTGACCTCGAGGGGAAGAAACCCCCTCCTCTCTCTGCTGTAGGAGGGCAGGCCTCAGGAAGAGGGTGTCGCCCCCAGCCTGCCACACAGCCTGCTCCAGGGAGTTCCTGTCCCCTCCTCCCTCCCTCCCTTGGGTAAACAGGTGCGCACACAGCACACAGCTGCACATACGGAACACAAGCAGGCTCCCTGCAGCCTCACCTGGACGCCGCCCACTCTGCATCACTGCCTGGTTGGGGTTCAAAAGTCATGGGTGCCCTGTTTGGGGCCACCGACCCCTGATCGGCCCCAGCTCACTGCCCAGACTCAGGACATTCCCAGCTCAAGGCTGTGACTTCCTGGGTGCTGAGGGTGACAGGCTGTGAGGGAGAGACCATGCAGGAAGAGGAAGAGGAAGAGGAAGTGGGGGGGCAAGAGTAATAGAGGGAGGGAGAGAGGCAGAGGAGGGAGGTGGGGAAACAGGGAGGGAGAGAGGGAGAGGAGGGAGATGGGGAGAAGAAGGGAGGTGGGGAGAGGGTGGGAGAGTTGGAGGTAGGGAGAGTGAGGGAGGGAGGGAGAGAGGGAGAGAGAGGGAGGTGGGGAGAGGGAGGGAAAGAGGGAGAGAGAGGGAGGTGGGGAGAGGGAGGGAGGGAGGGAGGGAGAGAGGAAGAGGAGGGAAGAGAGGGAGAGAAGGGAGGTGGGGAAAGAGAGGGAGGGAGGGAGGGAGAGAGAGAGAGGAGGGAGAGAAGGGAGGTGGGGAAAGAGAAGGAGGGAGGTGGGGAGAGAGAGAGAGAGGGAGGGAGGGAGGGAGGGAGGGAGGAGTGAAGCCTGAGCTGGGCACTGGTGTTCCCTGACCCTGCAGGGATGTCACAGCTCAGAGATGGGGGGGGGGGGGCAGGCGGCTGGACCTGGCCAAGTGACAGACCCCAGACCCGGCTGGCTGGACCCCGAAGGCCCCGGACCTGACTACCAGAGCTTCCCGCACCACGCCCAGGCCCCGCTGCCAGCCCACCTGAAGGGAGTCTCAGGGCTCTGCCGTCCTCCCTCTCCCACTCGCCCTCTGACCCACCAGGACAGGTGATGTGACAAGTCAAGTAAGACCCCACAGGTGAGCCTCCTGTGAGCAGCCGTGGGAGGGCGCTGGGTGCCGACTTCTCTCAGAAAGCGACTCACCCCTGAGGACCGCCAGGCGGCTCAGCCATGGCTCACACACAGCCACTCTTGGGCTGGAGCTCTGGGGCAGAATTCTGGAGCGCGTGGGTAGAGCTGTGACCCCGGCCCCTCTCGAGGTCTGCAGTGACCCCGGCCCTCCCCAGCCCAGCAGCCCTCTTTTTTTTTCTCCAGGGTTATTGCCCTGGCTCAGTGCCTGCACACTGACTCCACTGCCCCTGGAGGCCATTTTCCCCATTCTTGTTGCCCTTGTTGTGGTTGTTATTGTTATTAATGTTGTCGTTGTTGGATAGGACAGAGAGAAATGGAAAGAGGAGGGGAAGACAGAGAGGGGAAGAGAAAGACAGACACCGGCAGACCTGCTTCACCGCCTGTGATGTGACTCCCCTGCAGGTGGGGAGCCAGGTGCTTGAACCCGGATCCTTGTGCCAGTCCTTGCTGCTTCTCGCCACATGCACTTAACCTGCTGCGCCACCGCCCGACCCCCAGGCCTGAATCTTAGATACCCTCCGGGGCCTACGGCCAGAGAGACAGGAGATGAATCCTCATCGGAGAGGATGGGCTGGTGGTGTACGGCCTAAAATGGAGGTTATAAATAATCCTATTGCTGCAGTATCTGTATCGTCATAGTTACTAACACAGCTCACATCAGGCAGTTATCAATGCAGCCATCAACACGTATAAGTAAACCGGGTGGCACATGCAGTTGTATCCAGGCACCAGGACCCGGGTTCAAGGCCCTAGTCCCCACCTGCAGGGAAGAAGCATCCTGAGTGGTGAAGCAGGGCTGCAGGGGTCTCTCTATCTCTCGCTCTCTCCCCGTTTCTTCTCAGCCTTTCTCTGTGCTATGAAATAAGTAAATGACCCTAAAGAGAAGGACATAAATCCGGCAATGCCCACAGGCCCTGGGGTGTGTGCAGGAGGGGCGCAGAGGTGGGCGCAGCAGTGGGCCAAGGACTTGCAGGAGCTGTGTCCACCCAGCACTGCTGGGCCATGCGAACGCTGGCTCACTCTCCTGAAGAAAAACTTCTTAAAAATGCTGACCTCGGGAGTCGGGCCATAGCGCAGCAGGTGAAGCGCACGTGGCGCAAAGCACAAGGACCGGCATAAGGATCCCGGTTCGAGCCCCCGGCTCCCCACCTGCAGGGGAGTCGCTTCACAAGCGGTAAAGCAGGTCTGCAGGTGTCTGTCTGTCTCTCCTTCTCTGTCTTCCCCTCCTCTCTCCATTTCTCTCTGTCCTATCCAACAATGACATCAATGACAACAACAACAATAACTACAACAACAATAAAAAACAAGGGCAACAAAATAAATAAATAAATAAATAAATAAATAAATAAATAAAAGAATCATGAAAAAAATATTGACCCCACAACAGTGCACGCCTGGCAGCCACGGTCCGGCCTGACACTGCTAGTCTCTCCTAAAACAGGACAAGGCCGGGCTGTGGGGCAGCTCGCTGGACAGTGTGCTGCTTTGCCTGTGGCCGCCCCACCTCAGTGAAGGAAGTTCTGGGCTGCGTCTCTTCCGGCCTGTCTGTCTCCATCTAAATTAATTAACTGATGATAGATGGATCCTTAAGAGCAAAACATCCCTACCCACTGAGCTCTAAGAGGTGCTGGGCTGTTGTATCTTGGTTCATTTCTCTCTCCCTCTCTCCCTCTCTCTCTCTCTCTCTTTCTCTGCCCAGGGTTATCACTGGGGCTCAGTGCTGGCACTATGAATCCACTGCTCCTGGTGGTCTTTTCTCTTCCCCATTTTACTGGACAGAGACAGGGAGAAACAGAGAGGAGGCAGAGATAGAGAGACACTGCAGACCTGCTTCACTTCTTGTAAAGCTTCCCACTGCAGGTGGGTAGCGGGGGCTCGAACCCGGCTCCTTGTGTGGGTCCTTGAGTTCAGGACTATGTGCATGGGCCCCCTCAGTTACGACGGCCCCCTCTGTCCATCTCTCCACTGGACAGGTGCGGAGACCATCCAGACAGCCCACGTCTGGCCGGGAACCAGGCAGGAAGCAGCCCCAGTCAAGGCCTTGGCGCCCGCCCCCACTGCCCTCAGGGCCTGGGCCCTTCCTCTCAAACGCTGCCCCTGCCCTGCCCTCCCACTGGCGGGGGGCCCAGCATGGCCGTGGGCACAGAGTCCCTGCCCACACCCCGCCAGGACAGACCAGCCACGGCCCTGGGCCCTCCCCGCGGCCTCCACCAGACAACAGGACTCAGCGGGCGGAAGGCCAGGCCAGGGAAGTATCTGAATGGACAGAGCACAGGACTCAAAAGAGCATGGGGCCCTGGGTTCAAGCCCCAACCATCATGCTGGGCACACTAGACTCTCCATCTCTCTCATGAAAAGCAAAGAGGAAAAAGTCTTAAAAATAATAGTAATGGGGAGTCGGGCGGTAGCGCAGCGGGTTAAGCGCATGTGGTGCAAAGCGCAAGGATTGTCACAAGGACCCAGGTTTGAGCCCCCGGCTCCCCACCTGCAGGGGAGTCGCTTCACAGGCGGTGAAGCAGGTCTGCAGGTGTCTGTCTTTCTCTCTCCCTCTCTGTCTTCCCCTCCTCTCTCCATTTCTCTCTGTCCTGTCCAACAACGACATCAATAACAACAATAATAACTACAACAATAAAACAAGGGCAACAAAAGGGAATAAGTAAATATTAAAAAATTTTAAATAATAGTAACGGAGTAGATAGCAGAATAGTTCTGCAAACAGGCTGTCCTGCCGAGTCTCCGAGGTCCCAGGTTCAATCCCCAGCGCTACCATCAGCCAGAGCTGGGCAGGGCTCTGGGATAGTAACAACAGGACAGCAGGGAGAGACCCGAGGAAGGGGACCAGCCAGGCACCCACAGCAGGCCCCACGGCACAGTGGGCAGAGCCTGGAGCCCACACCAGGAGCCCACACCAGACGCCGGCCCAGCGGGTGAGAAGCTCCTGCAAGTCGCAGGCCTGGGAGGAGCTCTCCGCCCCGGCAGCGCCGGGCTAGACTGCAGGTGCCTGGCGCGTCTGACCTGCCACCAGCCACGTCCCCAAGGAGACAAGGAGACAAGGAGAGGGTACGGGTGCCTGGTCCTCCCAGAGCCCAAGGTCCTGCAGCCTGGACCGCTCCCAGCTCCCAGCCCTGCCCGGCCCGCCGGCTCCTGCTCACCCGCTTCCTCCAGCGGCGCCCCTGACCGCCAGCCACCCGCCTCCACCGACACCCCCAAGGTGGCCCCAAACACCCCTCTGCAGCCAGCACCTCCTGGACTTCCTCTAAAGATGGTCGGCTGCTGGGGGGGGGGGCAAGAGGCTCAGCACCAGCTGACACCCAGCACCCAGCAGGCACCCAGCACCCAGCACCCAGCAGGCACCCAGCACCCAGAAGGCACCCAGCACCCAGCTGACACCCAGCACCCAGCAGGCACCCAGCACCCAGCTGACACCCAGCACCCAGCAGGCACCCAGCACCCAGCTGACACCCAGCACCCAGCAGGCACCCAGCACCCAGCTGACACCCAGCACCCAGCAGGCACCCAGCACCCAGCACCCAGCAGGCACCCAGCACCCAGAAGGCACCCAGCACCCAGTTGACACCCAGCACCCAGCAGGCACCCAGCACCCAGCTGACACCCAGCACCCAGCAGGCACCCAGCACCCAGCTGACACCCAGCACCCAGCTGACACCCAGCACCCAGCAGACAGCACCCAGTAGACACCCAGCACTCAGCAGACTGCACCCAGCACCCAGCAGCAGGCAGCAGAGCAGCATCAGGGCCCCAAGTCCGAGCCTACAGCCCGGGGTTCGAGGCCCTACCCGGCAGTGCGACACAGGGTCCAGGCCCGGCCCGGTGTCCCCCGCAGAGGGTCCCTGGATGCCCGCGCACGCGACGGTCCCTCCCGCACCCCGATCCCCGCACCCGGAGCCCCGCCGCCCAAGGTCAGCCCAGGGCAGGGACAGGGAAGCCGCAGCTGCCCCTAGAGGCCGCGGACCGCCCCGCACCCGCGCCCGCCCCCGGGCCCCGCGCCGCCCGCACCCCGCGCCGCCCGCACCCCGAAGCTCACCGCTGCTCCCCGCCGCGCGTGGCCTTTGTATGCAAACAGCGCGGCCGGCGTCTGGGGGAGGGGCGGGGGCGGGGCCAATGGGCGGGGCCACGTCGGGGCGGGGCTACTGGGCCGCCGCCACGGGACAGGGCTACGTCGGGGCGGGGCTACGTCGGGACGGCGCTGCAGGGGCGGGGCTGCGTCAGGGCCCGAGAGGGGCGGGAGGGAAGCCCGAGGGCGGCGGTAGGGCCCTCGCGAGGCACGAAATCCCGGCCGCTTTCAGAGCCGCCAGCAGGCGGGAGCCCCGTGGAGAAAGGCGCGGCTCCAGCCCCTCCCGGAAGCCCGGGCCTCCCCTCTGTCCCCTCCAGCCCTCGCCCCTTCCCCACGGCCCCCAGCCTTGCCCACCCTCTCCTGCCTTTGTCCCGGGCCCCTTCCCTCTCCTCCTCCCACTTAACCCCTTCCGCCTCGCACCCTGACCCTGACCCTGACCCTGCACTGCCCTGTCCCTGCCCCTGCTCTGCCCCTGCACTGCCATGCCCCTGCCTCTGCCCCTGCCCTGCCCTGCCCTGCCCTGCCCCTGCACCTGTCCTGCCCCTGACCCTGCCCTGCCCCTGCCCTGCCCTGTCCCTGCTCTGCCCCTGCCCTGCCCCTGCACCTGCACCTGCACTGCACCTGCCCTGCCCCTGCCCTGCACCTGCCCTGCCCTGCCCCTGCACCTGCCCCTGCCCTGCCCCTGCCCTGCCCCTGCCCCTGCCCTTGTCCCAGCCCCTGCCCTGCCCCTGGGTGCCCCGTAGCCCGGCCACACAAGTGGGCACAGGAGCCCCCCCACCCTGGGCCCCTGTGCTCAGGGCACCCAGAGGTGACAGCTGTGACTCAGCGCCCTGAGGTGCTGTCCAGCCAATCTGGGCCCTGCTCCTGGGCCCACCCCTGGGAGAAAGAGGCCCAGAGGTGAGTGCAGGACAGCAGGCTGCGAGCAGTGTGTGTGTGTGTGTGTGTGGGGGGGGAGTGATGGCAGCAAAACCTGGGCTGCTGCAGCCTCAGGCCTACAGCCCGCCCTCCTACCCCCCATGCACCCTCAGGCCTGCACCCCCCACACACCTGCTGCACCCTCAGGCCTGCACCCCCCCTGCCTGCTGCACCCTCAGGCCTACAGCCCACACCCCTGCCTGCTGCACCCTCAGGCCTGCACCCCCCTGCCTGCTGCACCCTCAGGCCTACAGCCCGTCACCCCACACCCCGCCTGCTGCACCCTCAGGCCTGCACCCCCCCTGCCTGCTGCACCCTCAGGCCTACAGCCCACACCCCTGCCTGCTGCACCCTCAGGCCTACAGCCCACACCCCCCCTGCCTGCTGCACCCTCAGGCCTGCACCCCCCTGCCTGCTGCACCCTCAGGCCTACAGCCTGTCACCCCACACCCCGCCTGCTGCACCCTCAGGCCTGCACCCCCCCTGCCTGCTGCACCCTCAGGCCTACAGCCCACACCCCTGTCTGCTGCACCCTCAGGCCTACAGCCCACACCCCCCCTGCCTGCTGCACCCTCAGGCCTGCACCCCCCTGCCTGCTGCACCCTCAGGCCTGCACCCCCCTGCCTGCTGCACCCTCAGGCCTACAGCCCACACCCCCCCCCCCGCCTGCTGCACCCTCAGGCCTACAGCCCACACCCCTGCCTGCTGCACCCTCAGGCCTACAGCCCACACCCCCCCTGCCTGCTGCACCCTCAGGCCTGCACCCCCCTGCCTGCTGCACCCTCAGGCCTGCACCCCCCTGCCTGCTGCACCCTCAGGCCTACAGCCCACACCCCACACCCCGCCTGCTGCACCCTCAGGCCTGCCGCAGCCCCCTACCCATCTGGGGCACCAGTCTCCCTGTCTCTGTCTCCCTCTGATGAAAGAACCAGCCTGCTCCACCATTAAAAGAAAAAGTGGGGGCGGGTGGTGGCACACCTGGTTGAGAGCACGTGTTACAATGTGCAAGGGTCGGGATTCAAGCCCCCAGCCCCCACCTGTAGGGGGGGTCTCCACAACTGGTGAAGCAGGGCTGCAGGTGTCTGACTCCCTCCTATCTCCCCTCCCTCTCAATTTATGCCTGTCTCTAGCCAATAAATAAAGATTTGTTAAAAAGTGGCATGTATCTGCTGACTTGAAACCTATTTTTTAAAGTCGTATTTGCATTTATTTCCAGAGAGAGAGAGGGAGAGAGAGAGAGAGAGAGAGGTGGGACCAGAACCTCGCTCTGGCGCATTCTATTAGGGAGACAGAACTCGGTACCTCAGGCTCTTAAGCCCAGGAATCTGTGGCTGAGCCCTGGGCTGCAGCTTGGCAGTTTCCTTGTTCACTCTGAAACCCCACACTTCCAGGAAACCCCAAGGCTCCCAGGTCCGTGCAGTTCTCAGCCCAGCGGGCACTCACACACCCACACCACAGAGCCCAGCCCTGAAGGGGAGAGATGGCCAACGGTCACACCACCTCCCGCCCTGCTGGAGCCCCCATCCCTGTTTCTTTGGTCAGCTGCTGCTGTCCACTGAGCCGCTCACACCGCTGAGGGCCTATCCAGTGACTCTGAGAGCCCAGGACAAGAAGGGGACAGGGGACGGAGACGCAGGTGGGTGGGCTCTCACAGAGAGCCCTGTGAGCGGGTGTGCTGCAGCTCTGGAGGGGTGGCTGTTGAAAGCATGCCTGTGAAGGGGAACCCTCTTTGCCGGAGTGGCCTGGCCAAGGACTCTGTGGCAGGAATGGAACCTGAGGTGCAGAGAGAGACCCCCAAGGCCACGGACGCCCGCTGCCACCTCCCCAGGGCCTCAGCCCAAAGGCCAGTGGGTCAGCACGGAGGGAGGGCGCTGTGTCAGGTGGGGCTGGGGAGCCAGCATCGCGGTCTGCCCAGTGCGCCCCAGCCCAGCGCCTCGCTTCCCCGAAAATTCCAGGCCCTGGAATGCTTCTATCTGGTGCTCCCGCCTACAAGGGCTGACTCCACACCAAGGGCATCACTACCACCCACCCCCACTCCAGCTCCCAGGAGGGGTGTCTGCAAGGGCTAGGGGTCAGTCCCCAGGAGGGGCATCTGCAGGGGCTGTGGTCAGTCCCCAGGAGGAGCATCTGCAGAGGCTGTGGTCAGTCCCCAAGGAGGGGCGTCTGCAGGGGCTGGGGGTCAGCCCAAGGGATGGGCTTCTGCAGGGGCTGGGCATCAGGCCCAGGGAGGGGCATGTGCAGGGGCTGGGGTAAGTCCCAGGGAGGGGTGTCTGCAGGGGCTGGGGTTCAGGCCCAGGGAGGGGTGTCTGCAGGGTCTGGGGGTCAGTCCCTAGGAAAGGGCATCTGCAGTGGCTGTGGGTCAGGCCCGGGAGGGATCTGGAGGGGCTGGGGGTCAGTCCCCAGGGAGGGGCATCTGCAGAGGCAGTGGGTCAGTCCCCAGGGAAGGGCATCTGCAGGGGCTGTGGTCAGTTCCCAGCGAGGGGCATCTGCAGGGGCTGTGGTCAGTCCCCAAGGAGGGGCGTCTGCAGGGGCTGGGGGTCAGGCACAGGCAGGGGCATCTGCAGGGGCTGGGGGTCATGCCCAGGGAGTGGCGTTTGCAGGGGCTGGGGGTCAGTCCCCAGGGAGGGGCATCTGCATAGTCTTAGGGTCAGCTCTCAGGGAGGGGCATCTGCAAGGGCTGTGGTCAGTCCCCAAGGAGGGGCATCTGCAGAGGCTGTGGGTCAGTCCCCAGGGAAGAGCATCTGCAGTGGCTGGGGGTCATGCCCAGGGAGGGGTATCGGCAGGGTCTGGGGGTCAGTCCCCAGGGAGGGTCATCTGTAGAGGCTGTGGGTCAGTCCCCAGGGAAGGGCATCTGCAGGGGCTGTGGTCAGTCCCCAGCGAGGGGCATCTGCAGGGGCTGGGGGTCATGCCCAGGGAGGGGCGACAGCAGGGGCTGGGGGTCAGTCCCCAGGGAGGGGTATCTACAGGGTCTGTGGTCAGTCACCAATGAGGGGCGTCTGCAGGGTCTGGGGGTCAGGCCCAGGGAGGGCTGCAGGGCGTCTGCAGGGGCTGGGATTCAATCCCCAGGGAGGGGTGTCTGCAGGGGCTGTGGGTCTGTCCCCAAGGAAGGGCATCTGCAGGGGCTGGGGGTCAGGCCCAGGGAGGGGTGTCTGCAGGGGCTGGGGGTCAGGCCCAGGGAGGGGTGTCTGGAGGGGCTGGGGGACAGGCCCAGAGAGGGGCATCTGCAGGGGCTGGGGGTCAGGCCCAGGGAGGGGCATCTGCAGGGGCTGTGGTCAGTCCCCAAGGGGGGCGTCTGCAGGGGCTAGGAATCAGGCCCAGGGAGGGCTGCCTGCAGGGACTGGGGGTCAGGCCCAGGGAGGGGCGTTGCAGGACGTGGGGGTCAGCCCCAGGGAGGGTCTCTGCAGGGGTTGGGCGTCAGGCCCAGTAAGGGGCTTCTGAAGGGGCTGTGGGTCAGGCCCAGGGAGGCGTGACTGCAGGGTCTGGGGGTCAGGCCCTGGGAAGGGCATCTACAGGGCCTGGGTGTCAGCCCACAGAGGGGTGTCTTCAGCGACTCCGGGTTAGGCCCAGGGAGGGGTATCTGCAGGGTCAGGGGGTTAAGCCCTGGGAATGGCACTAGCAGGGCCTGGGTGTCAGGCAAACGGAGGGGTGTCTGCAGGGGCTGGGGGTCAGGACCAGGGAGGGCTGCCTGCATGGGCTGGGGATAGTCCCCATGGAGGGGCATCTGCAGCGGCTGGGGTCAGTCCCAGGGAGGGGTGTCTGCAGGGGTTGGGGGTCAGGCCCAGGGAGGGGCATCTACAGGGGCTGGGGTTTATGACCAGGGAGGGGCGTCTGCAGGGGCTGGGGGTCAGTCCCCAGGGATGGGCATCTGCAGTGCTGTGGGTCAGTCCCCAGAGAGGGGCATCTGCAGGAGCTGTGGTCAGTCCCCTGGGGGGGGCATCAGCAGGGGCTGTGGTCAATCTCCAGGAGGGGCGTCTGCAGGGACTGGGGGTCAGCTTCAGGGAGGTTCTCTGCAGGGGCTGGGGTTCAGGCTCAGGGAGGGGCTTCTGCAGGGGCTGGGGGTCAGTCCCCAGGGAGGGGTATCTGCAGGGGCTGGGGTCAGTCCCAGGAAGGGTGTCTGCAGGGGCTGTGGGTCAGGCCCAGGGAGGCGTGTCTGCAGGGTCTGGTGGTCAGACCCTGTGAAGGGCGTCTACAGGGCCTGGGTGTCAGGCCACGAGGGGCATATGCAGGGGCTGGGGGTCAGGCCCAGGGAGGGGCATCTGCCTGGGCTGTGGTCAGTCCCCAAGGGGGGCGTCTGCAGGGGCTGGGGATCAGGCCCAGGGAGGGCTGCCTGCAGGGGCTGTGATCAGTCACCAAGGAGAGGCTTCTGCAGGGACTGTGGGTCAGGCCCAGGGAAGGCTGTCTGCAGGGACTGGGGGTCAGGCCCAGGGAGGGGTGTCTGCAGGGGCTGGGGGTCTGGCCCAAGGAGGGGCATCTGCAGGGGCTGTGGTCAGTCCCCAAGGAGGGGCGTCTGCAGGGGCTGGGGGTCAGTTACCAGGGAGGGGCATCTGCAGGGGCTGCGGTCAGTCCCCAAGGAGGGACATCTGCAGGGACTGGGGTTCAGGCCAAGGGAGGGCTACCTGCAGGGATTGGGGGTCCGGCCCAGGGAGGGGTGTATGTAGGGGCTGGGGATCATGCCCTGGTAGGGGTCCTCGAGCGGCTGGAGGTCAGGCCGAGGGAGGTGTATCTACAGGGGCTGGGGGTCAGTTCCCAGGGAGGGGTGTTTGCAGGGGCTGGTGGTCAGGACCAGGGAGGGCTGCCTTCAGGGGCTGGGGGTCAGTCCCCAGTGAGGGGCATCTGCAGAGGCTGTTGGTCATTCCCCAAGGAGGGGTGTCTGCAGTGGCTGGGGGTCAGTCCCCATCGATGGGCATCTGCAGGGGCTGGGGTTCAGGCCCAGGGAGGGGTGTCTGCAGGGGCTGGGGGTCAGGCCCAGGGAGGGGCATCTGCAGGGGCTGTGGTCAGTCCCCATCGATGGGCATCTGCAGGGGCTGGGGGTCAGGCCCAGGGAGGGGCATCTGCAAGGGCTAGGGGTCAGGCCCATGGAGGGGCATCTGCAGGGGCTGTGGTCAGTCCCCAAGGGGGGCGACTTCAGCGGCTGGGGGTCAGTTCCCAGGGAGGGGCATCTGCAGGGGCTGTGGTCAGTCACCAAGGAGGGGCGTTAGCAGGGGATGGGGGTCAGGCCCAGTGTGGGCTGCCTGCAGGGATTGGGGGTCAGGCCCAGGGAGGGGCATCTGCAGGGGCTGTGGTCAGTCCCCAAGGAGGGGCGTCTGCAGGGGATGGGGGTCAGGCCCAGGGAGGGGCATCTGCAGGGGCTGTGGTCAGTCCCCATGGAGGGGCGTCTGCAGGGGCTGGGGGTAATGCCCTGGGAGGGGTGTCTGCAGGGGCTGGGGGTCAGTCCCCAGGGAGGGACATCTGCAGGGGCTGTGGTCAGTCACCAAGGAGGGGCTTCTGCAGGGACTGGGGGTCAGGCCCAGGGAGGGGTGTCTGCAGGGGCTGGGGGTCAGTCCCCAGGGAGGGGTGTCTGCAGGGGCTGGGGGTCAGGCCAAGGAAGGGGCTTCTGCAGGGGCTGTGGGTCAGGCCCAGGGAGGCGTGTGTGCAGGGTCTAGGGGTCAGGCCCTGGGAAGGGCATCTACAGGGCCTGGGTGTCAGCCCACGGAGGAGTGTCTGCAGCAATCCGGGTCAGGCCCAGGGAGGGGCATCTGCAGGGTCAGGGGGTTAAGCCCTGGGAAGAGTACAAGCAGGGCCTGGGTGTCAGGCAAACGGAGGGTTGTCTGCAGGGGCTGGTGGTCAGTCCCTAGGGAGGGGCATCAGCAGGGGCTGGGGTAAGTCCCATGGAGGGGTGTCTGCAGGGGCTGGGGTTCAGGCCCAGGGAGGGGTGTCTGCAGGGTCTGAGGGTCAAGCCCAGGGAGGGGCGTATGCAGGGGCTGGGGATCAGGCCAAGGGAGGGGCATCTGCAGAGGCTGTGGGTCAGTCTCCAGGAAAGAGCATCTGCAGTGGCTGGGGGTCAGGCCCATGGAGGGGCATCTGCAGGGGCTGGGAGTCAGTCCCCAAGGAGGGGCATCTGCAGAGGCTGTGGGTCAGTCCCCAGGAAAGGGCATCTGCAGTGGCTGGGGGTCAGGCCCAGTGAGGGGTATCTGCAGGGGCTGGGGGTCAGTCCCCAGGGAGGGGCATCTGCAGAGGCAGTGGGTCAGTCCCCAGGGAAGGGCATCTGCAGGGGCTGTGGTCAGTCCCCAAGGGGGGCGTCTGCAGGGGCTAGGAATCAGGCCCAGGGAGGGCTGCCTGCAGGGACTGGGGGTCAGGCCCAGGGAGGGGCGTTGCAGGACGTGGGGGTCAGCCCCAGGGAGGGTCTCTGCAGGGGTTGGGCGTCAGGCCCAGTAAGGGGCTTCTGAAGGGGCTGTGGGTCAGGCCCAGGGAGGCGTGACTGCAGGGTCTGGGGGTCAGGCCCTGGGAAGGGCATCTACAGGGCCTGGGTGTCAGCCCACAGAGGGGTGTCTTCAGCGACTCCGGGTTAGGCCCAGGGAGGGGTATCTGCAGGGTCAGGGGGTTAAGCCCTGGGAATGGCACTAGCAGGGCCTGGGTGTCAGGCAAACGGAGGGGTGTCTGCAGGGGCTGGGGGTCAGGACCAGGGAGGGCTGCCTGCATGGGCTGGGGATAGTCCCCATGGAGGGGCATCTGCAGCGGCTGGGGTCAGTCCCAGGGAGGGGTGTCTGCAGGGGTTGGGGGTCAGGCCCAGGGAGGGGCATCTACAGGGGCTGGGGTTTATGACCAGGGAGGGGCGTCTGCAGGGGCTGGGGGTCAGTCCCCAGGGATGGGCATCTGCAGTGCTGTGGGTCAGTCCCCAGAGAGGGGCATCTGCAGGAGCTGTGGTCAGTCCCCTGGGGGGGGCATCAGCAGGGGCTGTGGTCAATCTCCAGGAGGGGCGTCTGCAGGGACTGGGGGTCAGCTTCAGGGAGGTTCTCTGCAGGGGCTGGGGTTCAGGCTCAGGGAGGGGCTTCTGCAGGGGCTGGGGGTCAGTCCCCAGGGAGGGGTATCTGCAGGGGCTGGGGTCAGTCCCAGGAAGGGTGTCTGCAGGGGCTGTGGGTCAGGCCCAGGGAGGCGTGTCTGCAGGGTCTGGTGGTCAGACCCTGTGAAGGGCGTCTACAGGGCCTGGGTGTCAGGCCACGAGGGGCATATGCAGGGGCTGGGGGTCAGGCCCAGGGAGGGGCATCTGCCTGGGCTGTGGTCAGTCCCCAAGGGGGGCGTCTGCAGGGGCTGGGGATCAGGCCCAGGGAGGGCTGCCTGCAGGGGCTGTGATCAGTCACCAAGGAGAGGCTTCTGCAGGGACTGTGGGTCAGGCCCAGGGAAGGCTGTCTGCAGGGACTGGGGGTCAGGCCCAGGGAGGGGTGTCTGCAGGGGCTGGGGGTCTGGCCCAAGGAGGGGCATCTGCAGGGGCTGTGGTCAGTCCCCAAGGAGGGGCGTCTGCAGGGGCTGGGGGTCAGTTACCAGGGAGGGGCATCTGCAGGGGCTGCGGTCAGTCCCCAAGGAGGGACATCTGCAGGGACTGGGGTTCAGGCCAAGGGAGGGCTACCTGCAGGGATTGGGGGTCCGGCCCAGGGAGGGGTGTATGTAGGGGCTGGGGATCATGCCCTGGTAGGGGTCCTCGAGCGGCTGGAGGTCAGGCCGAGGGAGGTGTATCTACAGGGGCTGGGGGTCAGTTCCCAGGGAGGGGTGTTTGCAGGGGCTGGTGGTCAGGACCAGGGAGGGCTGCCTTCAGGGGCTGGGGGTCAGTCCCCAGTGAGGGGCATCTGCAGAGGCTGTTGGTCATTCCCCAAGGAGGGGTGTCTGCAGTGGCTGGGGGTCAGTCCCCATCGATGGGCATCTGCAGGGGCTGGGGTTCAGGCCCAGGGAGGGGTGTCTGCAGGGGCTGGGGGTCAGGCCCAGGGAGGGGCATCTGCAGGGGCTGTGGTCAGTCCCCATCGATGGGCATCTGCAGGGGCTGGGGGTCAGGCCCAGGGAGGGGCATCTGCAAGGGCTAGGGGTCAGGCCCATGGAGGGGCATCTGCAGGGGCTGTGGTCAGTCCCCAAGGGGGGCGACTTCAGCGGCTGGGGGTCAGTTCCCAGGGAGGGGCATCTGCAGGGGCTGTGGTCAGTCACCAAGGAGGGGCGTTAGCAGGGGATGGGGGTCAGGCCCAGTGTGGGCTGCCTGCAGGGATTGGGGGTCAGGCCCAGGGAGGGGCATCTGCAGGGGCTGTGGTCAGTCCCCAAGGAGGGGCGTCTGCAGGGGATGGGGGTCAGGCCCAGGGAGGGGCATCTGCAGGGGCTGTGGTCAGTCCCCATGGAGGGGCGTCTGCAGGGGCTGGGGGTAATGCCCTGGGAGGGGTGTCTGCAGGGGCTGGGGGTCAGTCCCCAGGGAGGGACATCTGCAGGGGCTGTGGTCAGTCACCAAGGAGGGGCTTCTGCAGGGACTGGGGGTCAGGCCCAGGGAGGGGTGTCTGCAGGGGCTGGGGGTCAGTCCCCAGGGAGGGGTGTCTGCAGGGGCTGGGGGTCAGGCCAAGGAAGGGGCTTCTGCAGGGGCTGTGGGTCAGGCCCAGGGAGGCGTGTGTGCAGGGTCTAGGGGTCAGGCCCTGGGAAGGGCATCTACAGGGCCTGGGTGTCAGCCCACGGAGGAGTGTCTGCAGCAATCCGGGTCAGGCCCAGGGAGGGGCATCTGCAGGGTCAGGGGGTTAAGCCCTGGGAAGAGTACAAGCAGGGCCTGGGTGTCAGGCAAACGGAGGGTTGTCTGCAGGGGCTGGTGGTCAGTCCCTAGGGAGGGGCATCAGCAGGGGCTGGGGTAAGTCCCATGGAGGGGTGTCTGCAGGGGCTGGGGTTCAGGCCCAGGGAGGGGTGTCTGCAGGGTCTGAGGGTCAAGCCCAGGGAGGGGCGTATGCAGGGGCTGGGGATCAGGCCAAGGGAGGGGCATCTGCAGAGGCTGTGGGTCAGTCTCCAGGAAAGAGCATCTGCAGTGGCTGGGGGTCAGGCCCATGGAGGGGCATCTGCAGGGGCTGGGAGTCAGTCCCCAAGGAGGGGCATCTGCAGAGGCTGTGGGTCAGTCCCCAGGAAAGGGCATCTGCAGTGGCTGGGGGTCAGGCCCAGTGAGGGGTATCTGCAGGGGCTGGGGGTCAGTCCCCAGGGAGGGGCATCTGCAGAGGCAGTGGGTCAGTCCCCAGGGAAGGGCATCTGCAGGGGCTGTGGTCAGTACCCAGCAAGGGGCATCTGCAGGGGCTGTGTTCAGTCGCCAAGGAGGGGGGTCTGCAGGGGCTGGGGGTCAGGCCCAGGGATGGCTGCCTACAGGGACTGGGGGTCAGGCCCAGGGAGGGGCGTCAGCAGCGGCTAGGGTCAGTCCCCAGGGAGGGGCATCTGCAGGGGCTGGGGTTCAGTCCCCAGGGAGGTGTGTCTGCAGGGGCTGTGGGTCAGTCCCCAGGGAGGGCCGTCTGCAGGGGCTGGGGTCAGTCCCAGGGAGGGGTGTCTGCAGGGGCTGGGGGTCAGGCCCAGGGAGGTGCATCTGCAGGAGCTGGGGATCAGGCCAAGGGAGGGGATTCTGCAGGGGCTGTGGTCAGTCCACAAGGGGGGCGTCTGCAAGACTGGGGCTCATGCCCAGGGAGGGCTGCCTGCAGGGACTGGGGGTCATGCCCAGGGAGGGCTGTCTGCAGGGATTGGGGGTAGGTCCTCAGGGAGGGGCATCTGCAGGGGCTGTGGTCATTCCCGAAGGAGGGGCGTCTGCAGGGGCTGGTGGTCAAGCCATGGGAGGGGCGACTGCAGCGCCTGGGGGTCACCCAGGGAGGGTCTCTGCAGGGGCTGGGCGTCAGGCCCTGGAAGGGGCTTCTGCAGGGGCTGTGGGTCAGGCCCAGGGAGGCGTGTCTGCAGGGTCTGGGGGTCACGCCCAGGGAATGGCGTCTACAGGGCTTGGGTATCAGCCCACGGAGCGGTGTCTGCAGTGGCTCTGGGTCAGGCCCAGGGAGGGGCATCTGCAGGTTCAAGGGGTTAAGCCTTGGATGGGCACGAGCAGGGCCTGGGTGTCAGGCAAACGGAGGGGTGTCTGCAGGGGCTGGGGGACAGTCCCCAGGGAGGGGCAACTGCAGGGGCGGGGGTCATTCCCAGGGAGGGGTGTCTGCAGGGGCTGGGGGTCAGGCCCAGGGAGGGGTGTCTGCAGGGTCTGGGGGTCAGGCCCAGGGAAGGGCATCTGCAGTGGCTGGGGTTAGGCCCAGGGAGGGCTTCAGGGCATCTGCAGGGGCTGGGATTCAGTCCCCAGGGAGGGGCATCTGCAGAGGCTCTGGGTCAGTCCCCACGGAGGGGCATCTGCAGGGGCTGTGGTCAGTCCCCAGGGAAGGGCATTTGCAGGGGCTGTGGTCAGTACCCAAGGAGGGGCGTCTGCAGGAGCTGGGTGTCAGGCCCAGGGAGGGGTGTTGCAGTGGCTTGGGGTCATGCCCAGGGAGGGGTGTCTGCAGGGGCTGAGGTTCAGTCCCCAGGGAGGGGCATCTTCAGAGGCTGTGGTCAGTCCCCAACGAAGGACATTTGCAGGGGCTGTGGTCAGTACCCAAGGAGGGGCGTCTGCAGGAGCTGGGGGTCAGGCTCAGGGAGGGGTGTCTGCAGTGGCTTGGGGTCATGCCCAGGGAGGGGTGTCTGCAGGGGCTGGGGTTCAGTCCCCAGGGAGGGGCATCTGCCGGGGCTGTGGGCAGTCACCAAGGAGGGGCTTCTGCAGGGACTAGGGGTCAGGCCCAGGGAGGGGTGTCTGCAGGGGCAGGTGGTCAGGCCCAGGGAGGGGCGTCTGCAGGCGCTATGGTCAGTCCCCAGGGAGGGGCATCTGCAGGGGCTGGGGTTCAGTCCCCAGCGAGGGTTGTCTGCAGGGGCTGGGAGTAAGTCCTCAGGGAGGGCCGTCTGCAGGGGCTGGGGTCAGTCCCAGGGAGGGGTGTCTGCAGGGGCTGGGCGTCCGGCCCAGGAAGGGGCTTCTGCAGGGGCTGTGGGTCAGGTCCAGGGAGGCGTGTCTGCAGGGTCTGGGGGTCAGGCCCTGGGAAGGGCGTCTACAGGTCCTGGGTGTCAGCCCATGTAGGGGTGTCTGCAGCGGCTCAGGGTCAGGCCCAGGGAGGGGCATCTACATGGTCAGTGGGTTAAGCCCTGGGAAGAGTTCGCAAGGCCAGGGTGTCAGCAAACGGAGGAGTGTCTACAGGGGCTGGGGGTCTGTCCCCAGGGATGGGCATCTGCAGGGGCTGGGGTACGTCCCAGGGATGGGTGTCTGCAGGGGCTGGGGTTAAGGCCCAGGGAGGGGTGTCTGCAGGGTCTGGGGGTCAGGCCCAGGGAGGGGCATCTGCAGTGGCTTGGGTTCAGGCCCAGGGAGGGGCGTCTGCAGGGGCTGGGGGTCAGTCCCCAAGGAGGGGCATCTGCAGAGGCTGTGGGTCAGTCCCTAGGAAAGGGCATCTGCAGTGGCTGGGGTCAGGCCCAGGGAGGGGCATCTGCAGGGGCTGGGGGTCAGTCTCCAGGGAGGGGCATCTGTAGAGGCTGTGGGTCAGTCCCCAGGGAGGGCCATCTACAGGGGCTGTGGTCAGTACCAAGGAGGGGCGTCTGCAGGGGCTGGGGGTCAGGACCAGGGAGGGCTGCCTGCAGGGATTGGGGGTCAGGCACAGGGAGGGGCATCTGCAGGGGCTAGGGTAAGTCCCCAGGGATGGGCATCTGCAGGAGCTGGGGTTCAGTCCTCAGGGAGGGGTGTCTGCAGGGGCTGGGGGTCATTCTCCAGCGAGGGGCATCTGCAGGGGCTGTGGTCAGTCCCCAAGCAGGGGCGTCTGCAGGGGCTGGGGTCAGGCTCAGGGAGGGTTGTCTGGAGGGGCTGGGGATCAGGCCCAGGGAGGGACATCTGCAGGCGCTGGGGGTCAGGCCCAGGGAGGGGCATCTGCCTGGACTGTGGTCAGTCCCCAAGGAGGGGCGTCTGCAGGGGCTGGGGGTCCGGTCCAGGGAGTGGCATCTGCAGGGGCTGTGGTCAGTCCCCATGGAGGGGCGTCTGCAGGGACTGGGGGTCATGCCCAGGGAGGGGTGACTGCAGGGGCTGGGGGTCAGTACCCAGGGAGGGGCATCTGCAGGGGCTGTGGTCACTCACCAAGGAGGGGCTTATGCAGGGTCTGGGGGTCAGGCCCAGGGAGTGGTGTCTGCAGGGGCGGGGGGTCAGGCCCATGGAGGGGCATCTGCAGGGGCTGTGGTCAGTCCCCATGGAGGGGCGTCTGCAGGAGCTGGGGGTCAGGCCCTGGGAGAGGTGTCTGCAGGGGCTGGGGGTCAGTCCCCAGGGAGGGCCGTCTGCAGGGGCTGGGGTCAGTCCCAGGGAGGGGTGTCTGCAGGGGCTGGGCGTCAGGCCCAGGAAGGGCTGCCTGCAGGGGCTGGGGGTCAGTCCCCAGGGAGGGGCATCTGCAGAGACTCTGGGTCAGTCCCCAGGGAAGGGCATCTGCAGGGGCTGTGGTCAGTCCCCAGGGAAGGGCATCTGCAGGGGCTGTGGTCAGTACCCAAGGAGGGGCGTCTGCAGGAGCTGGGGGTCAGGCACAGCGAGGGGCATCTGCAGGGGCTGGGGGTCATGCCCGGGGGGGGCGTCTGCAGGGGCTGGGGTCAGTCCCCAGGGAGGGGCATCTGCAGAGGCTGTGGGTCAGTCCCCAGGGAGGGCCATCTGCAAGGGCTGTGGTCAGTCCCCAAGGAGGGGCTTCTGCAGGGGCTGGGGGTCAGGCCCAGAGAGGGCTACCTGTAGGTTTTGGGGGTCATGCCCAGTGAGGGGCATCTGCAGGGGCTGGGGGTCATGCCCAGGGAGGGGCATCTGCAGGGGCTGGGGGTCAGTCCCCAGGGAGGGGCATCTGCAGTGGCTCTGGGTCAGTCCCCAGGAAAGGGCATCTGCAGGTGCTGTGGTCAGTCCCCAAGGAGGGGCTTCTGCAGGGGCTGGGGGTAAGGCCCAGGGAGGGCTGCAGGGCGTCGGCAGGGGCTGGGGGTCAGACCCCAGGGAGGGGCATCTGCAGAGGCTCTGGGTCAGTCCCCAGGGAAGGGCATCTGCAGGGGCTGTGGTCAGTCCCCAGGGAAGAGCATCTGCAGGGGCTGTAGTCATTACCGAAGGAGTGCCGTCTGCAGGAGCTGGGGGTCAGGGCCAGGGAGGGGCATCTGCAGGGGCTGGGGGTCATGCCCAGGGAGGGGCATCTGCAGGGGCTGGGGGTCAGTCCCCAGGGAGGGGCATCTGCAGTGGCTCTGGGTCAGTCCCCAGGGAAGGGCATCTGCAGGGGCTGTGGTCAGTCCCAGGGAAGGGCATCTGCAGGGGCTGTGGGTCAGGCCCAGGGAGGCGAGTAGTAGGGTCTGCGGGTCAGGCCCTGGGAAGGGCATCTACAGGGCCGGGGTGTCAACCCACAGAGGGGTGTCTGCAGCGGCTCCGGGTCAGGCCCAGGGAGGGGCATCTGCAGGTTCAGGTGGTTAAGCCCTGGGAAGGGCATGAGCAGGGCCTGGGTGTCAGACAAACGGAGGGGTGTCTGCAGGGGCTGGGGGTCAGGCCCAGGGAGGGGTGTCTGCAGGGTCTGGGGGTCAGGCCCAGGGAAGGGCATCTGCAGTGGCTGGGGGTCAGGCCCAGGGAGGGCTGCCTGCAGGGACTAGGGGTCAGTCCCTAGGGAGGGGCATCTCCAGGGGCTGTGGTCAGTCACCAAGGAGGGGCATCTGCAGGGGCTGGGGGTCAGACCCAGGGAAGGCTGTCTGCAGGGACTGGGGGTCAGGCCCAGGGAGGGGTGTCTGCAGGAGCTGGGGGTCAGGCCCAGGGAGGGCCATCTGCAGGGGCTGGGGGTCAGGCCCAGGGAGGGGCATCTGCAGGGGCTGGGGGTCAGTCCCCAGGGAGGGGCAACTGCAGGGGCTGGGGTCAGTCCCAGGGAGGGGTGTCTGCAGGGGCTGGGGGTCAGGCCCAGGGAGGGGTGTCTGCAGGGTCTGGGGGTCAGTCCCAGGGAGGGACATCTGCAGTGGCTGGGGGTAAGGCCCAGGGAGGGCTGCAGGGCGTCGGCAGGGGCTGGGGGTTGTCCCCAGGGAGGGGCATCTGCAGAGGCTCTGGGTCAGTCCCCAGGGAAGGGCATCTGCAGGGGCTGTGGTCAGTCCCCAGGGAAGAGCATCTGCAGGGGCTGTAGTCAGTACCGAAGGAGGGCCGTCTGCAGGAGCTGGGGGTCATGCCCAGGGAGGGGCGTCTGCAGGGGCTGGGGGTCAGTCCCCAGGGAGGGGCATCTGCAGAGGCTCTGGGTCAGTCCCCAGGGAAGGGCATCTACAGGGGCTGTGGTCAGTCCCCAAGGAAGGGCATCTGCAGGGCCTGTGGTCAGTACCCAAGGAGTGGCGTCTGCCTGAGCTGGAGGTCAGGCCAAGGGAGGGGCATCTGCAGGGGCTGGGGGTCATGCCCAGGGAGGGGCGTCTGCAGGGGCTGGGGCTCAGTCCCCAGGGAGGGGCATCTGCAGAGGCTGTGGGTCAGTCCCCAGGGAGGGCCATCTGCAAGGGCTGTGGTCAGTCCCCAAGGAGGGGCTTCTGCAGGGGCTGGTGGTCAGGCCCAGGGAGGGCTGCCTGTAGGGATTGGGGGTCATGCCCAGGGAGGGGCATCTGCAGGGGCTAGAGTCAGTCCCCAGGAATGGGCATCTGCAGGAGCTGGGGTTCAGTCCTCCGGGAGGGGTGTCTGCAGGGGCTCGGGGTCAGTCTCCAGCGAGGGGCATCTGCAGGTGCTGTGGTCAGTCACCAAGGAGGGGCATCTGCAGGGGCTGGGGGTCAGGCCCAGGGAAGGCTGTCTGCAGGGACTGGGGGTCAGGCCCATCGAGGGCTGCCTGCAGGGACTGGGGGTCAGTACCCAAGGAGGGGTGTCTGCAGGAGCTGGGGGTCAGGCCTAGGGAGGGGCATCTGCAGGGGCTGGGGGTCAGGCCCAGGGAGGGGCATCTGCAGGGGCTGGGGGTCAGGCCCAGGGAGTGGCATCTGCAGGGGCTGGGGTTCAGGGCCAGGGAGGGGCATCTGCAGGGGCTGGGGGTCAGTCCCCAGGGAGGGGCATCTGCAGGCGCTGTGGTCAGTTCCCATGGAGTGGCGTCTGCAGGGGATGGGGGTCAGGCCCAGGGTGGGCTGCCTGCAGGGATTGGGGGTCAGGCCCAGGGAATGGGATTTGCAGGGGTTCTGGTTAGTCCCCAGGGATGGGCATCTGCAGGGGCTGTGGTCAGTCCCCATGGACGGGCGTCTGCAGGGTCTGGGGGTCATGCCCAGGGAGGGGTGTCTGCAGGGGCTGGGTGTCAGTCCCCAGGGAGGGGCATCTGCAGGGGCTGTGGTCAGTCACCAAGGAGGGGTTTCTGCAGGGACTGGGGCTCAGGCCCAGGGAGGGGGGTCTGCAGGCGCTAGGTTCAGTCCCCAGGGAGGGGCATCTGCAGGGGCTGGGGGTCAGTCCCCAGGGAGGGGCATCTGCAGTGGCTCTGGGTCAGTCCCCAGGGAAGGGCATCTGCAGGTGCTGTGGTCAGTCCCAGGGAAGGGCATCTGCAGGGTCTGTGGGTCAGGCCCAGGGAGGCGAGTCTGCAGGGTCTGGGGGTCCGTCCCAGGGAAAGGCATCTGCAGGGGCTGTGGGTCAGGCCCACGGAGGGCTGCCTGCAGGGACTTGGGGTCAGGCCCAGGGAGGGGTTTCTGCAGGGGCTGGGGGTCATGCCCAGGGAGGGGCATCTGCAGGGGCTGGGGGTCAGGCCCAGGGAGGGGCATCTGCAGGGACTGGGGGTCAGGCCCAGGGAGGGGCATCTGCAGGGGCTGGGGGTCAGTCCCCAGGGAGGGGCATCTGCAGGGGCTGTGGTCAGTCCCCATGGAGGGGCGTCTGCAGGGACTGGGGGTCAGGCCCAGGGTGGGCTGCCTGCAGGGATTGGGGGTCAGGCCCAGGGAGTGGGATTTGCAGGGGTTCAGGTTAGTCCCCAGGGATGGGCATCTGCAGGGGGTGTGGTCAGTCCCCAAGGAGGGTCATCTGCAGGGGCTGGGGCTCAGGCCCAGGGAGGGGCATCTGCAAGGGCTGTGGTCAGTCCCCAAGGAGGGGCGTCTGCAGGGGCTGGGGTCAGGCCCAGGGAGGGGTGTCTGCAGGGGCTGGTGGTCAGGCCCAGGGAGGGGCGTCTGCAGGCGCTAGGGTCAGTCCCCAGGGAGGGGCATCTGCAGGGGCTGGGGTTCAGTCCCCAGCGAGGGTTGTCTGCAGGGGCTGGGAGTCAGTCCCCAGGGAGGGCCCTCTGCAGGGGCTGGGGTAAGTCCCAGGGAGGGGTGTCTGCAGGGGCTGGGCGTCAGGCCCAGGAAGGGGCTTCTGCAGGGGCTGTGGGTCAGGCCCAGGGAGGCGTGTCTGCAGGGTCTGGGGGTCAGGCCCTGGGAAGGGCGTCTACAGGGCCTGTGTGTCAGCCCATGTAAGGGTGTCTGCAGCGGCTCAGGGTCAGTCCCAGGGAGGGGCATCAGCAGGGTCAGTGGGTTAAGCCCTGGGAAGAGTACGCAAGGCCAGGGTGTCAGCAAACGGAGGAGTGTCTGCAGGGGCTGGGGGTCAGTCCCCAGGGATGGGCATCTGCAGGGGCTGGGGTACGTCCCAGGGAGGGGTGTCTGCAGGGGCTGGGGGTAAGGCACAGGGAGGGGTGTCTGCAGGGTCTGGGGGTCAGGCCCAGGGAGGGGCATCTGCAGTGGCTTGGGGTCAGGCCCAGGGAGGGGCGTCTGCAGGGGCTGGGGGTCAGTCCCCAAGGAGGGGCATCTGCAGAGGCTGTGGGTCAGTCCCTAGGAAAGGGCATCTGCAGTAGCTGGGGTCAGGCCCAGGGAGGGTCATCTGCAGGGGTTGGGGGTCAGTCTCCAGGGAGGGGCATCTGCAGAGGCAGTGGGTCAGTCCCCAAGAAGGGCATCTGCAGGGGCTGTGGTCAGTCCCCAGCGAGGGGCATCTGCAGGGGCTGTGGTCAGTCCCCAAGGAGGGGCGTCTGCAGGGGCTGGGGGTCAGGCCCAGGGAGGGGTGTCTGCAGGGGCAGGTGGTCAGGCCCCAGGGATGGGCATCTGCAGGAGCTGGGGTTCAGTCCTCAGGGAGGGGTGTCTGCAGGGGCTGGGGGTCATTCTCCAGCGAGGGGCATCTGCAGGGGCTGTGGTCAGTCCCCAAGCAGGGGCGTCTGCAGGAACTGGGGTCAGGCTCAGGGAGGGTTGTCTGGAGGGGCTGGGGATCAGGCCCAGGGAGGGACATCTGCAGGCGCTGGGGGTCAGGCCCAGGGAGGGGCATCTGCCTGGACTGTGGTCAGTCCCCAAGGAGGGGCGTCTGCAGGGGCTGGGGGTCAGGTCCAGGGAGTGGCATCTGCAGGGGCTGTGGTCAGTCCCCATGGAGGGGCGTCTGCAGGGGCTGGGGGTCATGCCCAGGGAGGGGTGACTGCAGGGGCTGGGGGTCAGTACCCAGGGAGGGGCATCTGCAGGGGCTGTGGTCACTCACCAAGGAGGGGCTTATGCAGGGTCTGGGGGTCAGGCCCAGGGAGTGGTGTCTGCAGGGGCGGGGGGTCAGGCCCATGGAGGGGCATCTGCAGGGCCTGTGGTCAGTCCCCATGGAGGGGCGTCTGCAGGAGCTGGGGGTCAGGCCCTGGGAGGGGTGTCTGCAGGGGCTGGGGGTCAGTCCCCAGGGAGGGCCGTCTGCAGGGGCTGGGGTCAGTCCCAGGGAGGGGTGTCTGCAGGGGCTGGGCGTCAGGCCCAGGAAGGGCTGCCTGCAGGGGCTGGGGGTCAGTCCCCAGGGAGGGGCATCTGCAGAGACTCTGGGTCAGTCCCCAGGGAAGGGCATCTGCAGGGTCTGTGGTCAGTCCCCAGGGAAGGGCATCTGCAGGGGCTGTGGTCAGTACCCAAGGAGGGGCGTCTGCAGGAGCTGGGGGTCAGGCCCAGGGAGGGGCATCTGCAGGGGCTGGGGGTCATGCCCAGGGAGGGGCATCTGCAGGGGCTGGGGTCAGTCCCCAGGGCGGGGCATCTGCAGAGGCTGTGGGTCAGTCCCCAGGGAGGGCCATCTGCAAGGGCTGTGGTCAGTCCCCAAGGAGGGGCTTCTGCAGGGGCTGGGGGTCAGGCCCAGAGAGGGCTACCTGTAGGTTTTGGGGGTCATGCCCAGTGAGGGGCATCTGCAGGGGCTGGGGGTCATGCCCAGGGAGGGGCATCTGCAGGGGCTGGGGGTCAGTCCCCAGGGAGGGGCATTTGCAGTGGCTCTGGGTCAGTCCCCAGGAAAGGGCATCTGCAGGTGCTGTGGTCAGTCCCAAAAGAGGGGCTTCTGCAGGGGCTGGGGGTAAGGCCCAGGGAGGGCTGCAGGGCGTCGGCAGGGGCTGGGGGTCAGACCCCAGGGAGGGGCATCTGCAGAGGCTCTGGGTCAGTCCCCAGGGAAGGGCATCTGCAGGGGCTGTAGTCAGTACCGAAGGAGGGCCGTCTGCAGGAGCTGGGGGTCATGCCCAGGGAGGGGCGTCTGCAGGGGCTGGGGGTCTGTCCCCAGGGAGGGGCATCTGCAGAGGCTCTGGGTCTGTCCCCAGGGAAGGGCATCTACAGGGGCTGTGGTCAGTCCCCAAGGAAGGGCATCTGCAGGGCCTGTGGTCAGTACCCAAGGAGTGGCGTCTGCTGGAGCTGGAGGTCAGGCCAAGGGAGGGGCATCTGCAGGGGCTGGGGGTCATGCCCAGGGAGGGGCGTCTGCAGGGGCTGGGGCTCAGTCCCCAGGGAGGGGCATCTGCAGAGGCTGTGGGTCAGTCCCCAGGGAGGGCCATCTGCAAGGGCTGTGGTCAGTCCCCAAGGAGGGGCTTCTGCAGGGGCTGGTGGTCAGGCCCAGGGAGGGCTGCCTGTAGGGATTGGGGGTCATGCCCAGGGAGGGGCATCTGCAGGGGCTAGAGTCAGTCGCCAGGAATGGGCATCTGCAGGAGCTGGGGTTCAGTCCTCCGGGAGGGGTGTCTGCAGGGGCTCGGGGTCAGTCTCCAGCGAGGGGCATCTGCAGGGGCTGTGGTCAGTCCCCAAGGGGGGCGTCTGCAGGGGCTGGGGATCAGGCCCAGGGAGGGCTGCCTGCAGGGACTGGGGGTCAGTCCCTTGCGAGGGGCATCAGAAGGGGCTGTGGTCACTCACCAAGGAGGGGCATCTGCAGGGGCTGGGGGTCAGTCCCAGGGAAGGCTGTCTGCAGGGACTGGGGGTCAGGCCCATCGAGGGCTGCCTGCAGGGACTGGGGGTCAGTACCCAAGGAGGGGTGTCTGCAGGAGCTGGGGGTCAGGCCCAGGGAGGGGCATCTGCAGGGGCTGGGTGTCAGGCCCAGGGAGTGGCATCTGCAGGGGCTGGGGTTCAGGGCCAGGGAGGGGCATCTGCAGGGGCTGGGGGTCAGTCCCCAGGGAGGGGCATCTGCAGGGGCTGTGGTCAGTTCCCATGGAGTGGCGTCTGCAGGGGATGGGGGTCAGGCCCAGGGTGGGCTGCCTGCAGGGATTGGGGGTCAGGCCCAGGGAATGGGATTTGCAGGGGTTCTGGTTAGTCCCCAGGGATGGGCATCTGCAGGGGCTGTGGTCAGTCCCCATGGACGGGCGTCTGCAGGGTCTGGGGGTCATGCCCAGGGAGGGGTGTCTGCAGGGGCTGGGGGTCAGTCCCCAGGGAGGGGCATCTGCAGGGGCTGTGGTCAGTCACCAAGAAGGGGTTTCTGCAGGGACTGGGGCTCAGGCCCAGGGAGGGGGGTCTGCAGGCGCTAGGGTCAGTCCCCAGGGAGGGGCATCTGCAGGGGCTGGGGGTCAGTCCCCAGGGAGGGGCATCTGCAGTGGCTCTGGGTCAGTCCCCAGGGAAGGGCATCTGCAGGTGCTGTGGTCAGTCCCAGGGAAGGGCATCTGCAGGGGCTGTGGGTCAGGCCCAGGGAGGCGAGTCTGCAGGGTCTGGGGGTCCGTCCCAGGGAAAGGCATCTGCAGGGGCTGTGGGTCAGGCCCACGGAGGGCTGCCTGCAGGGACTTGGGGTCAGGCCCAAAGAAGGGTTTCTGCAGGGGCTGGGGGTCATGCCCAGGGAGGGGCATCTGCAGGGGCTGGGGGTCAGGCCCAGGGAGGGGCATCTGCAGGGGCTGGGGGTCAGGCCCAGGGAGGGGCATCTGCAGGGGCTGGGGGTCAGTCCCCAGGGAGGGGCATCTGCAGGGGCTGTGGTCAGTCCCCATGGAGGGGCGTCTGCAGGGACTGGGGGTCAGGCCCAGGGTGGGCTGCCTGCAGGGATTGGGGGTCAGGCCCAGGGAGTGGGATTTGCAGGGGTTCAGGTTAGTCCCCAGGGATGGGCATCTGCAGGGGCTGTGGTCAGTCCCCAAGGAGGGTCATCTGCAGGGGCTGGGGCTCAGGCCCAGGGAGGGGCATCTGCAGGGGCTGAGGTCAGTCCCCATGGAGGGGCGTCTGCAGATGCTGGGGGTCATGCCCAGGGAGGGGTGTCTGCAGGGGCTGGGGGTCAGTCCCCAGGGAGGGGCATCTGCCGGGGCTGTGGGCAGTCACCAAGGAGGGGCTTCTGCAGGGACTAGGGGTCAGGCCCAGGGAGGGGTGTCTGCAGGGGCAGGTGGTCAGGCCCAGGGAGGGGCGTCTGCAGGCGCTATGGTCAGTCCCCAGGGAGGGGCATCTGCAGGGGTTGGGGTTCAGTCCCCAGCGAGGGTTGTCTGCAGGGGCTGGGAGTAAGTCCTCAGGGAGGGCCGTCTGCAGGGGCTGGGGTCAGTCCCAGGGAGGGGTGTCTGCAGGGGCTGGGCGTCCGGCCCAGGAAGGGGCTTCTGCAGGGGCTGTGGGTCAGGTCCAGGGAGGCGTGTCTGCAGGGTCTGGGGGTCAGGCCCTGGGAAGGGCGTCTACAGGTCCTGGGTGTCAGCCCATGTAGGGGTGTCTGCAGCGGCTCAGGGTCAGGCCCAGGGAGGGGCATCTACATGGTCAGTGGGTTAAGCCCTGGGAAGAGTTCGCAAGGCCAGGGTGTCAGCAAACGGAGGAGTGTCTACAGGGGCTGGGGGTCTGTCCCCAGGGATGGGCATCTGCAGGGGCTGGGGTATGTCCCAGGGATGGGTGTCTGCAGGGGCTGGGGTTAAGGCCCAGGGAGGGGTGTCTGCAGGGTCTGGGGGTCAGGCCCAGGGATGGGCATCTGCAGTGGCTTGGGTTCAGGCCCAGGGAGGGGCGTCTGCAGGGGCTGGGGGTCAGTCCCCAAGGAGGGGCATCTGCAGAGGCTGTGGGTCAGTCCCTAGGAAAGGGCATCTGCAGTGGCTGGGGTCAGGCCCAGGGAGGGGCATCTGCAGGGGCTGGGGGTCAGTCTCCAGGGAGGGGCATCTGTAGAGGCTGTGGGTCAGTCCCCAGGGAGGGCCATCTACAGGGGCTGTGGTCAGTACCAAGGAGGGGCGTCTGCAGGGGCTGGGGGTCAGGACCAGGGAGGGCTGCCTGCAGGGATTGGGGGTCAGGCACAGGGAGGGGCATCTGCAGGGGCTAGGGTAAGTCCCCAGGGATGGGCATCTGCAGGAGCTGGGGTTCAGTCCTCAGGGAGGGGTGTCTGCAGGGGCTGGGGGTCATTCTCCAGCGAGGGGCATCTGCAGGGGCTGTGGTCAGTCCCCAAGCAGGGGCGTCTGCAGGGGCTGGGGTCAGGCTCAGGGAGGGTTGTCTGGAGGGGCTGGGGATCAGGCCCAGGGAGGGACATCTGCAGGCGCTGGGGGTCAGGCCCAGGGAGGGGCATCTGCCTGGACTGTGGTCAGTCCCCAAGGAGGGGCGTCTGCAGGGGCTGGGGGTCCGGTCCAGGGAGTGGCATCTGCAGGGGCTGTGGTCAGTCCCCATGGAGGGGCGTCTGCAGGGACTGGGGGTCATGCCCAGGGAGGGGTGACTGCAGGGGCTGGGGGTCAGTACCCAGGGAGGGGCATCTGCAGGGGCTGTGGTCACTCACCAAGGAGGGGCTTATGCAGGGTCTGGGGGTCAGGCCCAGGGAGTGGTGTCTGCAGGGGCGGGGGGTCAGGCCCATGGAGGGGCATCTGCAGGGGCTGTGGTCAGTCCCCATGGAGGGGCGTCTGCAGGAGCTGGGGGTCAGGCCCTGGGAGGGGTGTCTGCAGGGGCTGGGGGTCAGTCCCCAGGGAGGGCCGTCTGCAGGGGCTGGGGTCAGTCCCAGGGAGGGGTGTCTGCAGGGGCTGGGCGTCAGGCCCAGGAAGGGCTGCCTGCAGGGGCTGGGGGTCAGTCCCCAGGGAGGGGCATCTGCAGTGGCTCTGGGTCAGTCCCCAGGGAAGGGCATCTGCAGGTGCTGTGGTCAGTCCCAGGGAAGGGCATCTGCAGGGTCTGTGGGTCAGGCCCAGGGAGGCGAGTCTGCAGGGTCTGGGGGTCCGTCCCAGGGAAAGGCATCTGCAGGGGCTGTGGGTCAGGCCCACGGAGGGCTGCCTGCAGGGACTTGGGGTCAGGCCCAGGGAGGGGTTTCTGCAGGGGCTGGGGGTCATGCCCAGGGAGGGGCATCTGCAGGGGCTGGGGGTCAGGCCCAGGGAGGGGCATCTGCAGGGACTGGGGGTCAGGCCCAGGGAGGGGCATCTGCAGGGGCTGGGGGTCAGTCCCCAGGGAGGGGCATCTGCAGGGGCTGTGGTCAGTCCCCATGGAGGGGCGTCTGCAGGGACTGGGGGTCAGGCCCAGGGTGGGCTGCCTGCAGGGATTGGGGGTCAGGCCCAGGGAGTGGGATTTGCAGGGGTTCAGGTTAGTCCCCAGGGATGGGCATCTGCAGGGGGTGTGGTCAGTCCCCAAGGAGGGTCATCTGCAGGGGCTGGGGCTCAGGCCCAGGGAGGGGCATCTGCAAGGGCTGTGGTCAGTCCCCAAGGAGGGGCGTCTGCAGGGGCTGGGGTCAGGCCCAGGGAGGGGTGTCTGCAGGGGCTGGTGGTCAGGCCCAGGGAGGGGCGTCTGCAGGCGCTAGGGTCAGTCCCCAGGGAGGGGCATCTGCAGGGGCTGGGGTTCAGTCCCCAGCGAGGGTTGTCTGCAGGGGCTGGGAGTCAGTCCCCAGGGAGGGCCCTCTGCAGGGGCTGGGGTAAGTCCCAGGGAGGGGTGTCTGCAGGGGCTGGGCGTCAGGCCCAGGAAGGGGCTTCTGCAGGGGCTGTGGGTCAGGCCCAGGGAGGCGTGTCTGCAGGGTCTGGGGGTCAGGCCCTGGGAAGGGCGTCTACAGGGCCTGTGTGTCAGCCCATGTAAGGGTGTCTGCAGCGGCTCAGGGTCAGTCCCAGGGAGGGGCATCAGCAGGGTCAGTGGGTTAAGCCCTGGGAAGAGTACGCAAGGCCAGGGTGTCAGCAAACGGAGGAGTGTCTGCAGGGGCTGGGGGTCAGTCCCCAGGGATGGGCATCTGCAGGGGCTGGGGTACGTCCCAGGGAGGGGTGTCTGCAGGGGCTGGGGGTAAGGCACAGGGAGGGGTGTCTGCAGGGTCTGGGGGTCAGGCCCAGGGAGGGGCATCTGCAGTGGCTTGGGGTCAGGCCCAGGGAGGGGCGTCTGCAGGGGCTGGGGGTCAGTCCCCAAGGAGGGGCATCTGCAGAGGCTGTGGGTCAGTCCCTAGGAAAGGGCATCTGCAGTAGCTGGGGTCAGGCCCAGGGAGGGTCATCTGCAGGGGTTGGGGGTCAGTCTCCAGGGAGGGGCATCTGCAGAGGCAGTGGGTCAGTCCCCAAGAAGGGCATCTGCAGGGGCTGTGGTCAGTCCCCAGCGAGGGGCATCTGCAGGGGCTGTGGTCAGTCCCCAAGGAGGGGCGTCTGCAGGGGCTGGGGGTCAGGCCCAGGGAGGGGTGTCTGCAGGGGCAGGTGGTCAGGCCCCAGGGATGGGCATCTGCAGGAGCTGGGGTTCAGTCCTCAGGGAGGGGTGTCTGCAGGGGCTGGGGGTCATTCTCCAGCGAGGGGCATCTGCAGGGGCTGTGGTCAGTCCCCAAGCAGGGGCGTCTGCAGGAACTGGGGTCAGGCTCAGGGAGGGTTGTCTGGAGGGGCTGGGGATCAGGCCCAGGGAGGGACATCTGCAGGCGCTGGGGGTCAGGCCCAGGGAGGGGCATCTGCCTGGACTGTGGTCAGTCCCCAAGGAGGGGCGTCTGCAGGGGCTGGGGGTCAGGTCCAGGGAGTGGCATCTGCAGGGGCTGTGGTCAGTCCCCATGGAGGGGCGTCTGCAGGGGCTGGGGGTCATGCCCAGGGAGGGGTGACTGCAGGGGCTGGGGGTCAGTACCCAGGGAGGGGCATCTGCAGGGGCTGTGGTCACTCACCAAGGAGGGGCTTATGCAGGGTCTGGGGGTCAGGCCCAGGGAGTGGTGTCTGCAGGGGCGGGGGGTCAGGCCCATGGAGGGGCATCTGCAGGGCCTGTGGTCAGTCCCCATGGAGGGGCGTCTGCAGGAGCTGGGGGTCAGGCCCTGGGAGGGGTGTCTGCAGGGGCTGGGGGTCAGTCCCCAGGGAGGGCCGTCTGCAGGGGCTGGGGTCAGTCCCAGGGAGGGGTGTCTGCAGGGGCTGGGCGTCAGGCCCAGGAAGGGCTGCCTGCAGGGGCTGGGGGTCAGTCCCCAGGGAGGGGCATCTGCAGAGACTCTGGGTCAGTCCCCAGGGAAGGGCATCTGCAGGGGCTGTGGTCAGTCCCCAGGGAAGGGCATCTGCAGGGGCTGTGGTCAGTACCCAAGGAGGGGCGTCTGCAGGAGCTGGGGGTCAGGCCCAGGGAGGGGCATCTGCAGGGGCTGGGGGTCATGCCCAGGGAGGGGCATCTGCAGGGGCTGGGGTCAGTCCCCAGGGCGGGGCATCTGCAGAGGCTGTGGGTCAGTCCCCAGGGAGGGCCATCTGCAAGGGCTGTGGTCAGTCCCCAAGGAGGGGCTTCTGCAGGGGCTGGGGGTCAGGCCCAGAGAGGGCTACCTGTAGGTTTTGGGGGTCATGCCCAGTGAGGGGCATCTGCAGGGGCTGGGGGTCATGCCCAGGGAGGGGCATCTGCAGGGGCTGGGGGTCAGTCCCCAGGGAGGGGCATTTGCAGTGGCTCTGGGTCAGTCCCCAGGAAAGGGCATCTGCAGGTGCTGTGGTCAGTCCCAAAAGAGGGGCTTCTGCAGGGGCTGGGGGTAAGGCCCAGGGAGGGCTGCAGGGCGTCGGCAGGGGCTGGGGGTCAGACCCCAGGGAGGGGCATCTGCAGAGGCTCTGGGTCAGTCCCCAGGGAAGGGCATCTGCAGGGGCTGTAGTCAGTACCGAAGGAGGGCCGTCTGCAGGAGCTGGGGGTCATGCCCAGGGAGGGGCGTCTGCAGGGGCTGGGGGTCTGTCCCCAGGGAGGGGCATCTGCAGAGGCTCTGGGTCTGTCCCCAGGGAAGGGCATCTACAGGGGCTGTGGTCAGTCCCCAAGGAAGGGCATCTGCAGGGCCTGTGGTCAGTACCCAAGGAGTGGCGTCTGCTGGAGCTGGAGGTCAGGCCAAGGGAGGGGCATCTGCAGGGGCTGGGGGTCATGCCCAGGGAGGGGCGTCTGCAGGGGCTGGGGCTCAGTCCCCAGGGAGGGGCATCTGCAGAGGCTGTGGGTCAGTCCCCAGGGAGGGCCATCTGCAAGGGCTGTGGTCAGTCCCCAAGGAGGGGCTTCTGCAGGGGCTGGTGGTCAGGCCCAGGGAGGGCTGCCTGTAGGGATTGGGGGTCATGCCCAGGGAGGGGCATCTGCAGGGGCTAGAGTCAGTCGCCAGGAATGGGCATCTGCAGGAGCTGGGGTTCAGTCCTCCGGGAGGGGTGTCTGCAGGGGCTCGGGGTCAGTCTCCAGCGAGGGGCATCTGCAGGGGCTGTGGTCAGTCCCCAAGGGGGGCGTCTGCAGGGGCTGGGGATCAGGCCCAGGGAGGGCTGCCTGCAGGGACTGGGGGTCAGTCCCTTGCGAGGGGCATCAGAAGGGGCTGTGGTCACTCACCAAGGAGGGGCATCTGCAGGGGCTGGGGGTCAGTCCCAGGGAAGGCTGTCTGCAGGGACTGGGGGTCAGGCCCATCGAGGGCTGCCTGCAGGGACTGGGGGTCAGTACCCAAGGAGGGGTGTCTGCAGGAGCTGGGGGTCAGGCCCAGGGAGGGGCATCTGCAGGGGCTGGGTGTCAGGCCCAGGGAGTGGCATCTGCAGGGGCTGGGGTTCAGGGCCAGGGAGGGGCATCTGCAGGGGCTGGGGGTCAGTCCCCAGGGAGGGGCATCTGCAGGGGCTGTGGTCAGTTCCCATGGAGTGGCGTCTGCAGGGGATGGGGGTCAGGCCCAGGGTGGGCTGCCTGCAGGGATTGGGGGTCAGGCCCAGGGAATGGGATTTGCAGGGGTTCTGGTTAGTCCCCAGGGATGGGCATCTGCAGGGGCTGTGGTCAGTCCCCATGGACGGGCGTCTGCAGGGTCTGGGGGTCATGCCCAGGGAGGGGTGTCTGCAGGGGCTGGGGGTCAGTCCCCAGGGAGGGGCATCTGCAGGGGCTGTGGTCAGTCACCAAGAAGGGGTTTCTGCAGGGACTGGGGCTCAGGCCCAGGGAGGGGGGTCTGCAGGCGCTAGGGTCAGTCCCCAGGGAGGGGCATCTGCAGGGGCTGGGGGTCAGTCCCCAGGGAGGGGCATCTGCAGTGGCTCTGGGTCAGTCCCCAGGGAAGGGCATCTGCAGGTGCTGTGGTCAGTCCCAGGGAAGGGCATCTGCAGGGGCTGTGGGTCAGGCCCAGGGAGGCGAGTCTGCAGGGTCTGGGGGTCCGTCCCAGGGAAAGGCATCTGCAGGGGCTGTGGGTCAGGCCCACGGAGGGCTGCCTGCAGGGACTTGGGGTCAGGCCCAAAGAAGGGTTTCTGCAGGGGCTGGGGGTCATGCCCAGGGAGGGGCATCTGCAGGGGCTGGGGGTCAGGCCCAGGGAGGGGCATCTGCAGGGGCTGGGGGTCAGGCCCAGGGAGGGGCATCTGCAGGGGCTGGGGGTCAGTCCCCAGGGAGGGGCATCTGCAGGGGCTGTGGTCAGTCCCCATGGAGGGGCGTCTGCAGGGACTGGGGGTCAGGCCCAGGGTGGGCTGCCTGCAGGGATTGGGGGTCAGGCCCAGGGAGTGGGATTTGCAGGGGTTCAGGTTAGTCCCCAGGGATGGGCATCTGCAGGGGCTGTGGTCAGTCCCCAAGGAGGGTCATCTGCAGGGGCTGGGGCTCAGGCCCAGGGAGGGGCATCTGCAGGGGCTGTGGTCAGTCCCCATGGAGGGGCGTCTGCAGATGCTGGGGGTCATGCCCAGGGAGGGGTGTCTGCAGGGGCTGGGGGTCAGTCCCCAGGGAGGGGCATCTGCCGGGGCTGTGGGCAGTCACCAAGGAGGGGCTTCTGCAGGGACTAGGGGTCAGGCCCAGGGAGGGGTGTCTGCAGGGGCAGGTGGTCAGGCCCAGGGAGGGGCGTCTGCAGGCGCTATGGTCAGTCCCCAGGGAGGGGCATCTGCAGGGGTTGGGGTTCAGTCCCCAGCGAGGGTTGTCTGCAGGGGCTGGGAGTAAGTCCTCAGGGAGGGCCGTCTGCAGGGGCTGGGGTCAGTCCCAGGGAGGGGTGTCTGCAGGGGCTGGGCGTCCGGCCCAGGAAGGGGCTTCTGCAGGGGCTGTGGGTCAGGTCCAGGGAGGCGTGTCTGCAGGGTCTGGGGGTCAGGCCCTGGGAAGGGCGTCTACAGGTCCTGGGTGTCAGCCCATGTAGGGGTGTCTGCAGCGGCTCAGGGTCAGGCCCAGGGAGGGGCATCTACATGGTCAGTGGGTTAAGCCCTGGGAAGAGTTCGCAAGGCCAGGGTGTCAGCAAACGGAGGAGTGTCTACAGGGGCTGGGGGTCTGTCCCCAGGGATGGGCATCTGCAGGGGCTGGGGTATGTCCCAGGGATGGGTGTCTGCAGGGGCTGGGGTTAAGGCCCAGGGAGGGGTGTCTGCAGGGTCTGGGGGTCAGGCCCAGGGAGGGGCATCTGCAGTGGCTTGGGTTCAGGCCCAGGGAGGGGCGTCTGCAGGGGCTGGGGGTCAGTCCCCAAGGAGGGGCATCTGCAGAGGCTGTGGGTCAGTCCCTAGGAAAGGGCATCTGCAGTGGCTGGGGTCAGGCCCAGGGAGGGGCATCTGCAGGGGCTGGGGGTCAGTCTCCAGGGAGGGGCATCTGTAGAGGCTGTGGGTCAGTCCCCAGGGAGGGCCATCTACAGGGGCTGTGGTCAGTACCAAGGAGGGGCGTCTGCAGGGGCTGGGGGTCAGGACCAGGGAGGGCTGCCTGCAGGGATTGGGGGTCAGGCACAGGGAGGGGCATCTGCAGGGGCTAGGGTAAGTCCCCAGGGATGGGCATCTGCAGGAGCTGGGGTTCAGTCCTCAGGGAGGGGTGTCTGCAGGGGCTGGGGGTCATTCTCCAGCGAGGGGCATCTGCAGGGGCTGTGGTCAGTCCCCAAGCAGGGGCGTCTGCAGGGGCTGGGGTCAGGCTCAGGGAGGGTTGTCTGGAGGGGCTGGGGATCAGGCCCAGGGAGGGACATCTGCAGGCGCTGGGGGTCAGGCCCAGGGAGGGGCATCTGCCTGGACTGTGGTCAGTCCCCAAGGAGGGGCGTCTGCAGGGGCTGGGGGTCCGGTCCAGGGAGTGGCATCTGCAGGGGCTGTGGTCAGTCCCCATGGAGGGGCGTCTGCAGGGACTGGGGGTCATGCCCAGGGAGGGGTGACTGCAGGGGCTGGGGGTCAGTACCCAGGGAGGGGCATCTGCAGGGGCTGTGGTCACTCACCAAGGAGGGGCTTATGCAGGGTCTGGGGGTCAGGCCCAGGGAGTGGTGTCTGCAGGGGCGGGGGGTCAGGCCCATGGAGGGGCATCTGCAGGGGCTGTGGTCAGTCCCCATGGAGGGGCGTCTGCAGGAGCTGGGGGTCAGGCCCTGGGAGGGGTGTCTGCAGGGGCTGGGGGTCAGTCCCCAGGGAGGGCCGTCTGCAGGGGCTGGGGTCAGTCCCAGGGAGGGGTGTCTGCAGGGGCTGGGCGTCAGGCCCAGGAAGGGCTGCCTGCAGGGGCTGGGGGTCAGTCCCCAGGGAGGGGCATCTGCAGAGACTCTGGGTCAGTCCCCAGGGAAGGGCATCTGCAGGGGCTGTGGTCAGTCCCCAGGGAAGGGCATCTGCAGGGGCTGTGGTCAGTACCCAAGGAGGGGCGTCTGCAGGAGCTGGGGGTCAGGCACAGCGAGGGGCATCTGCAGGGGCTGGGGGTCATGCCCAGGGAGGGGCGTCTGCAGGGGCTGGGGTCAGTCCCCAGGGAGGGGCATCTGCAGAGGCTGTGGGTCAGTCCCCAGGGAGGGCCATCTGCAAGGGCTGTGGTCAGTCCCCAAGGAGGGGCTTCTGCAGGGGCTGGGGGTCAGGCCCAGAGAGGGCTACCTGTAGGTTTTGGGGGTCATGCCCAGTGAGGGGCATCTGCAGGGGCTGGGGGTCATGCCCAGGGAGGGGCATCTGCAGGGGCTGGGGGTCAGTCCCCAGGGAGGGGCATCTGCAGTGGCTCTGGGTCAGTCCCCAGGAAAGGGCATCTGCAGGTGCTGTGGTCAGTCCCCAAGGAGGGGCTTCTGCAGGGGCTGGGGGTAAGGCCCAGGGAGGGCTGCAGGGCGTCGGCAGGGGCTGGGGGTCAGACCCCAGGGAGGGGCATCTGCAGAGGCTCTGGGTCAGTCCCCAGGGAAGGGCATCTGCAGGGGCTGTGGTCAGTCCCTAGGGAAGAGCATCTGCAGGGGCTGTAGTCATTACCGAAGGAGTGCCGTCTGCAGGAGCTGGGGGTCAGGGCCAGGGAGGGGCATCTGCAGGGGCTGGGGGTCATGCCCAGGGAGGGGCATCTGCAGGGGCTGGGGGTCAGTCCCCAGGGAGGGGCATCTGCAGTGGCTCTGGGTCAGTCCCCAGGGAAGGGCATCTGCAGGTGCTGTGGTCAGTCCCAGGGAAGGGCATCTGCAGGGGCTGTGGGTCAGGCCCAGGGAGGCGAGTAGTAGGGTCTGCGGGTCAGGCCCTGGGAAGGGCATCTACAGGGCCGGGGTGTCAACCCACAGAGGGGTGTCTGCAGCGGCTCCGGGTCAGGCCCAGGGAGGGGCATCTGCAGGTTCAGGTGGTTAAGCCCTGGGAAGGGCATGAGCAGGGCCTGGGTGTCAGACAAACGGAGGGGTGTCTGCAGGGGCTGGGGGACAGTCCCCAGGGAGGGGCAACTGCAGGGGCTTGGGTCAGTCCCAGGGAGGGGTGTCTGCAGGGGCTGGGGGTCAGGCCCAGGGAGGGGTGTCTGCAGGGTCTGGGGGTCAGGCCCAGGGAAGGGCATCTGCAGTGGCTGGGGGTCAGGCCCAGGGAGGGCTGCCTGCAGGGACTAGGGGTCAGTCCCTAGGGAGGGGCATCTCCAGGGGCTGTGGTCAGTCACCAAGGAGGGGCATCTGCAGGGGCTGGGGGTCAGACCCAGGGAAGGCTGTCTGCAGGGACTGGGGGTCAGGCCCAGGGAGGGGTGTCTGCAGGAGCTGGGGGTCAGGCCCAGGGAGGGCCATCTGCAGGGGCTGGGGGTCAGGCCCAGGGAGGGGCATCTGCAGGGGCTGGGGGTCAGTCCCCAGGGAGGGGCAACTGCAGGGGCTGGGGTCAGTCCCAGGGAGGGGTGTCTGCAGGGGCTGGGGGTCAGGCCCAGGGAGGGGTGTCTGCAGGGTCTGGGGGTCAGTCCCAGGGAGGGACATCTGCAGTGGCTGGGGGTAAGGCCCAGGGAGGGCTGCAGGGCGTCGGCAGGGGCTGGGGGTTGTCCCCAGGGAGGGGCATCTGCAGAGGCTCTGGGTCAGTCCCCAGGGAAGGGCATCTGCAGGGGCTGTGGTCAGTCCCCAGGGAAGAGCATCTGCAGGGGCTGTAGTCAGTACCGAAGGAGGGCCGTCTGCAGGAGCTGGGGGTCATGCCCAGGGAGGGGCGTCTGCAGGGGCTGGGGGTCAGTCCCCAGGGAGGGGCATCTGCAGAGGCTCTGGGTCAGTCCCCAGGGAAGGGCATCTACAGGGGCTGTGGTCAGTCCCCAAGGAAGGGCATCTGCAGGGCCTGTGGTCAGTACCCAAGGAGTGGCGTCTGCCTGAGCTGGAGGTCAGGCCAAGGGAGGGGCATCTGCAGGGGCTGGGGGTCATGCCCAGGGAGGGGCGTCTGCAGGGGCTGGGGCTCAGTCCCCAGGGAGGGGCATCTGCAGAGGCTGTGGGTCAGTCCCCAGGGAGGGCCATCTGCAAGGGCTGTGGTCAGTCCCCAAGGAGGGGCTTCTGCAGGGGCTGGTGGTCAGGCCCAGGGAGGGCTGCCTGTAGGGATTGGGGGTCATGCCCAGGGAGGGGCATCTGCAGGGGCTAGAGTCAGTCCCCAGGAATGGGCATCTGCAGGAGCTGGGGTTCAGTCCTCCGGGAGGGGTGTCTGCAGGGGCTCGGGGTCAGTCTCCAGCGAGGGGCATCTGCAGGTGCTGTGGTCAGTCACCAAGGAGGGGCATCTGCAGGGGCTGGGGGTCAGGCCCAGGGAAGGCTGTCTGCAGGGACTGGGGGTCAGGCCCATCGAGGGCTGCCTGCAGGGACTGGGGGTCAGTACCCAAGGAGGGGTGTCTGCAGGAGCTGGGGGTCAGGCCTAGGGAGGGGCATCTGCAGGGGCTGGGGGTCAGGCCCAGGGAGGGGCATCTGCAGGGGCTGGGGGTCAGGCCCAGGGAGTGGCATCTGCAGGGGCTGGGGTTCAGGGCCAGGGAGGGGCATCTGCAGGGGCTGGGGGTCAGTCCCCAGGGAGGGGCATCTGCAGGCGCTGTGGTCAGTTCCCATGGAGTGGCGTCTGCAGGGGATGGGGGTCAGGCCCAGGGTGGGCTGCCTGCAGGGATTGGGGGTCAGGCCCAGGGAATGGGATTTGCAGGGGTTCTGGTTAGTCCCCAGGGATGGGCATCTGCAGGGGCTGTGGTCAGTCCCCATGGACGGGCGTCTGCAGGGTCTGGGGGTCATGCCCAGGGAGGGGTGTCTGCAGGGGCTGGGTGTCAGTCCCCAGGGAGGGGCATCTGCAGGGGCTGTGGTCAGTCACCAAGGAGGGGTTTCTGCAGGGACTGGGGCTCAGGCCCAGGGAGGGGGGTCTGCAGGCGCTAGGTTCAGTCCCCAGGGAGGGGCATCTGCAGGGGCTGGGGGTCAGTCCCCAGGGAGGGGCATCTGCAGTGGCTCTGGGTCAGTCCCCAGGGAAGGGCATCTGCAGGTGCTGTGGTCAGTCCCAGGGAAGGGCATCTGCAGGGTCTGGGGGTCCGTCCCAGGGAAAGGCATCTGCAGGGGCTGTGGGTCAGGCCCACGGAGGGCTGCCTGCAGGGACTTGGGGTCAGGCCCAGGGAGGGGTTTCTGCAGGGGCTGGGGGTCATGCCCAGGGAGGGGCATCTGCAGGGGCTGGGGGTCAGGCCCAGGGAGGGGCATCTGCAGGGGCTGGGGGTCAGGCCCAGGGAGGGGCATCTGCAGGGGCTGGGGGTCAGTCCCCAGGGAGGGGCATCTGCAGGGGCTGTGGTCAGTCCCCATGGAGGGGCGTCTGCAGGGACTGGGGGTCAGGCCCAGGGTGGGCTGCCTGCAGGGATTGGGGGTCAGGCCCAGGGAGTGGGATTTGCAGGGGTTCAGGTTAGTCCCCAGGGATGGGCATCTGCAGGGGGTGTGGTCAGTCCCCAAGGAGGGTCATCTGCAGGGGCTGGGGCTCAGGCCCAGGGAGGGGCATCTGCAGGGGCTGTGGTCAGTCCCCAAGGAGGGGCGTCTGCAGGGGCTGGGGGTCAGGCCCAGGGAGGGGTGTCTGCAGGGGCTGGTGGTCAGGCCCAGGGAGGGGCGTCTGCAGGCGCTAGGGTCAGTCCCCAGGGAGGGGCATCTGCAGGGGCTGGGGTTCAGTCCCCAGCGAGGGTTGTCTGCAGGGGCTGGGAGTCAGTCCCCAGGGAGGGCCCTCTGCAGGGGCTGGGGTAAGTCCCAGGGAGGGGTGTCTGCAGGGGCTGGGCGTCAGGCCCAGGAAGGGGCTTCTGCAGGGGCTGTGGGTCAGGCCCAGGGAGGCGTGTCTGCAGGGTCTGGGGGTCAGGCCCTGGGAAGGGCGTCTACAGGGCCTGTGTGTCAGCCCATGTAAGGGTGTCTGCAGCGGCTCAGGGTCAGTCCCATGGAGGGGCATCAGCAGGGTCAGTGGGTTAAGCACTGGGAAGAGTACGCAAGGCCAGGGTGTCAGCAAACGGAGGAGTGTCTGCAGGGGTGGGGGTCAGTCCCCAGGGATGGGCATCTGCAGGGGCTGGGGTACGTCCCAGGGAGGGGTGTCTGCAGGGGCTGGGGGTAAGGCCCAGGGAGGGGTGTCTGCAGGGTCTGGGGGTCAGGCCCAGGGAGGGGCATCTGCAGTGGCTTGGGGTCAGGCCCAGGGAGGGGCGTCTGCAGGGGCTGGGGGGTCAGTCCCCAAGGAGGGGCATCTGCAGAGGCTGTGGGTCAGTCCCTAGGAAAGGGCATCTGCAGTAGCTGGGGTCAGGCCCAGGGAGGGTCATCTGCAGGGGTTGGGGGTCAGTCTCCAGGGAGGGGCATCTGCAGAGGCAGTGGGTCAGTCCCCAAGGAAGGGCATCTGCAGGGGCTGTGGTCAGTCCCCAGCGAGGGGCATCTGCAGGGGCTGTGGTCAGTCCCCAAGGAGGGGCGTCTGCAGGGGCTGGGGGTCAGGCCCAGGGAGGGGTGTCTGCAGGGGCAGGTGGTCAGGCCCCAGGGATGGGCATCTGCAGGAGCTGGGGTTCAGTCCTCAGGGAGGGGTGTCTGCAGGGGCTGGGGGTCATTCTCCAGCGAGGGGCATCTGCAGGGGCTGTGGTCAGTCCCCAAGCAGGGGCGTCTGCAGGGGCTGGGGTCCGGCTCAGGGAGGGTTGTCTGGAGGGGCTGGGGATCAGGCCCAGGGAGGGACATCTGCAGGCGCTGGGGGTCAGGCCCAGGGAGGGGCATCTGCCTGGACTGTGGTCAGTCCCCAAGGAGGGGCGTCTGCAGGGGCTGGGGGTCAGGTCCAGGGAGTGGCATCTGCAGGGGCTGTGGTCAGTCCCCATGGAGGGGCGTCTGCAGGGGCTGGGGGTCATGCCCAGGGAGGGTTGACTGCAGGGGCTGGTGGTCAGTACCCAGGGAGGGGCATCTGCAGGGGCTGTGGTCACTCACCAAGGAGGGGCTTATGCAGGGTCTGGGGGTCAGGCCCAGGGAGTGGTGTCTGCAGGGGCGGGGGGTCAGGCCCATGGAGGGGCATCTGCAGGGCCTGTGGTCAGTCCCCATGGAGGGGCGTCTGCAGGAGCTGGGGGTCAGGCCCTGGGAGGGGTGTCTGCAGGGGCTGGGGGTCAGTCCCCAGGGAGGGCCGTCTGCAGGGGCTGGGGTCAGTCCCAGGGAGGGGTGTCTGCAGGGGCTGGGCGTCAGGCCCATCGAGGGCTGCCTGCAGGGACTGGGGGTCAGTACCCAAGGAGGGGTGTCTGCAGGAGCTGGGGGTCAGGCCTAGGGAGGGGCATCTGCAGGGGCTGGGGGTCAGGCCCAGGGAGGGGCATCTGCAGGGGCTGGGGGTCAGGCCCAGGGAGTGGCATCTGCAGGGGCTGGGGTTCAGGGCCAGGGAGGGGCATCTGCAGGGGCTGGGGGTCAGTCCCCAGGGAGGGGCATCTGCAGGCGCTGTGGTCAGTTCCCATGGAGTGGCGTCTGCAGGGGATGGGGGTCAGGCCCAGGGTGGGCTGCCTGCAGGGATTGGGGGTCAGGCCCAGGGAATGGGATTTGCAGGGGTTCTGGTTAGTCCCCAGGGATGGGCATCTGCAGGGGCTGTGGTCAGTCCCCATGGACGGGCGTCTGCAGGGTCTGGGGGTCATGCCCAGGGAGGGGTGTCTGCAGGGGCTGGGTGTCAGTCCCCAGGGAGGGGCATCTGCAGGGGCTGGGGGTCAGTCCCCAGGGAGGGGCATCTGCAGTGGCTCTGGGTCAGTCCCCAGGGAAGGGCATCTGCAGGTGCTGTGGTCAGTCCCAGGGAAGGGCATCTGCAGGGTCTGGGGGTCCGTCCCAGGGAAAGGCATCTGCAGGGGCTGTGGGTCAGGCCCACGGAGGGCTGCCTGCAGGGACTTGGGGTCAGGCCCAGGGAGGGGTTTCTGCAGGGGCTGGGGGTCATGCCCAGGGAGGGGCATCTGCAGGGGCTGGGGGTCAGGCCCAGGGAGGGGCATCTGCAGGGGCTGGGGGTCAGGCCCAGGGAGGGGCATCTGCAGGGGCTGGGGGTCAGTCCCCAGGGAGGGGCATCTGCAGGGGCTGTGGTCAGTCCCCATGGAGGGGCGTCTGCAGGGACTGGGGGTCAGGCCCAGGGTGGGCTGCCTGCAGGGATTGGGGGTCAGGCCCAGGGAGTGGGATTTGCAGGGGTTCAGGTTAGTCCCCAGGGATGGGCATCTGCAGGGGGTGTGGTCAGTCCCCAAGGATGGTCATCTGCAGGGGCTGGGGCTCAGGCCCAGGGAGGGGCATCTGCAGGGGCTGTGGTCAGTCCCCAAGGAGGGGCGTCTGCAGGGGCTGGGGGTCAGGCCCAGGGAGGGGTGTCTGCAGGGGCTGGTGGTCAGGCCCAGGGAGGGGCGTCTGCAGGCGCTAGGGTCAGTCCCCAGGGAGGGGCATCTGCAGGGGCTGGGGTTCAGTCCCCAGCGAGGGTTGTCTGCAGGGGCTGGGAGTCAGTCCCCAGGGAGGGCCCTCTGCAGGGGCTGGGGTAAGTCCCAGGGAGGGGTGTCTGCAGGGGCTGGGCGTCAGGCCCAGGAAGGGGCTTCTGCAGGGGCTGTGGGTCAGGCCCAGGGAGGCGTGTCTGCAGGGTCTGGGGGTCAGGCCCTGGGAAGGGCGTCTACAGGGCCTGTGTGTCAGCCCATGTAAGGGTGTCTGCAGCGGCTCAGGGTCAGTCCCATGGAGGGGCATCAGCAGGGTCAGTGGGTTAAGCACTGGGAAGAGTACGCAAGGCCAGGGTGTCAGCAAACGGAGGAGTGTCTGCAGGGGCTGGGGGTCAGTCCCCAGGGATGGGCATCTGCAGGGGCTGGGGTACGTCCCAGGGAGGGGTGTCTGCAGGGGCTGGGGGTAAGGCCCAGGGAGGGGTGTCTGCAGGGTCTGGGGGTCAGGCCCAGGGAGGGGCATCTGCAGTGGCTTGGGGTCAGGCCCAGGGAGGGGCGTCTGCAGGGGCTGGGGGGTCAGTCCCCAAGGAGGGGCATCTGCAGAGGCTGTGGGTCAGTCCCTAGGAAAGGGCATCTGCAGTAGCTGGGGTCAGGCCCAGGGAGGGTCATCTGCAGGGGTTGGGGGTCAGTCTCCAGGGAGGGGCATCTGCAGAGGCAGTGGGTCAGTCCCCAAGGAAGGGCATCTGCAGGGGCTGTGGTCAGTCCCCAGCGAGGGGCATCTGCAGGGGCTGTGGTCAGTCCCCAAGGAGGGGCGTCTGCAGGGGCTGGGGGTCAGGCCCAGGGAGGGGTGTCTGCAGGGGCAGGTGGTCAGGCCCCAGGGATGGGCATCTGCAGGAGCTGGGGTTCAGTCCTCAGGGAGGGGTGTCTGCAGGGGCTGGGGGTCATTCTCCAGCGAGGGGCATCTGCAGGGGCTGTGGTCAGTCCCCAAGCAGGGGCGTCTGCAGGGGCTGGGGTCCGGCTCAGGGAGGGTTGTCTGGAGGGGCTGGGGATCAGGCCCAGGGAGGGACATCTGCAGGCGCTGGGGGTCAGGCCCAGGGAGGGGCATCTGCCTGGACTGTGGTCAGTCCCCAAGGAGGGGCGTCTGCAGGGGCTGGGGGTCAGGTCCAGGGAGTGGCATCTGCAGGGGCTGTGGTCAGTCCCCATGGAGGGGCGTCTGCAGGGGCTGGGGGTCATGCCCAGGGAGGGTTGACTGCAGGGGCTGGGGGTCAGTACCCAGGGAGGGGCATCTGCAGGGGCTGTGGTCACTCACCAAGGAGGGGCTTATGCAGGGTCTGGGGGTCAGGCCCAGGGAGTGGTGTCTGCAGGGGCGGGGGGTCAGGCCCATGGAGGGGCATCTGCAGGGCCTGTGGTCAGTCCCCATGGAGGGGCGTCTGCAGGAGCTGGGGGTCAGGCCCTGGGAGGGGTGTCTGCAGGGGCTGGGGGTCAGTCCCCAGGGAGGGCCGTCTGCAGAGACTCTGGGTCAGTCCCCAGGGAAGGGCATCTGCAGGGGCTGTGGTCAGTCCCCAGGGAAGGGCATCTGCAGGGGCTGTGGTCAGTACCCAAGGAGGGGCGTCTGCAGGAGCTGGGTGTCAGGCCCAGGGAGGGGCATCTGCAGGGGCTGGGGTCTTGCCCAGGGAGGGGTGTCTGCAGGGGCTGGAGTCAGTCCCCAGGGAGGGGCATCTGCAGAGGCTGTGGGTCAGTCCCCAGGGAGGGCCATCTGCAAGGGCTGTGGTCAGTCCCCAAGGAGGGGCTTCTGCAGGGGCTGGGGGTCAGGCCCAGAGAGGGCTACCTGTAGGTTTTGGGGGTCATGCCCAGTGAGGGGCATCTGCAGGGGCTGGGGGTCATGCCCAGGGAGGGGCATCTGCAGGGGCTGGGGGTCAGTCCCCAGGGAGGGGCATCTGCAGTGGCTCTGGGTCAGTCCCCAGGAAAGGGCATCTGCAGGGGGTGTGGTCAGTCCCCAAGGAGGGTCATCTGCAGGGGCTGGGGCTCAGGCCCAGGGAGGGGCATCTGCAGGGGCTGTGGTCAGTCCCCAAGGAGGGGCGTCTGCAGGGGCTGGGGGTCAGGCCCAGGGAGGGGTGTCTGCAGGGGCTGGTGGTCAGGCCCAGGGAGGGGCGTCTGCAGGCGCTAGGGTCAGTCCCCAGGGAGGGGCATCTGCAGGGGCTGGGGTTCAGTCCCCAGCGAGGGTTGTCTGCAGGGGCTGGGAGTCAGTCCCCAGGGAGGGCCCTCTGCAGGGGCTGGGGTAAGTCCCAGGGAGGGGTGTCTGCAGGGGCTGGGCGTCAGGCCCAGGAAGGGGCTTCTGCAGGGGCTGTGGGTCAGGCCCAGGGAGGCGTGTCTGCAGGTTCTGGGGGTCAGGCCCTGGGAAGGGCGTCTACAGGGCCTGGGTGTCAGCCCATGTAAGGGTGTCTGCAGCGGCTCAGGGTCAGTCCCAGGGAGGGGCATCAGCAGGGTCAGTGGGTTAAGCCCTGGGAAGAGTACGCAAGGCCAGGGTGTCAGCAAACAGAGGAGTGTCTGCAGGGGCTGGGGGTCAGTCCCCAGGGATGGGCATCTGCAGGGGCTGGGGTACGTCCCAGGGAGGGGTGTCTGCAGGGGCTGGGGGTAAGGCCCAGGGAGGGGTGTCTGCAGGGTCTGGGGGTCAGGCCCAGGGAGGGGCATCTGCAGTGGCTTGGGGTCAGGCCCAGGGAGGGGCGTCTGCACGGGCTGGGGGTCAGTCCCCAAGGAGGGGCATCTGCAGAGGCTGTGGGTCAGTCCCTAGGAAAGGGCATCTGCAGTAGCTGGGGTCAGGCCCAGGGAGGGTCATCTGCAGGGGTTGGGGGTCAGTCTCCAGGGAGGGGCATCTGCAGAGGCAGTGGGTCAGTCCCCAAGGAAGGGCATCTGCAGGGGCTGTGGTCAGTCCCCAGCGAGGGGCATCTGCAGGGGCTGTGGTCAGTCCCCAAGGAGGGGCGTCTGCAGGGGCTGGGGGTCAGGCCCAGGGAGGGGTGTCTGCAGGGGCAGGTGGTCAGGCCCCAGGGATGGGCATCTGCAGGAGCTGGGGTTCAGTCCTCAGGGAGGGGTGTCTGCAGGGGCTGGGGGTCATTCTCCAGCGAGGGGCATCTGCAGGGGCTGTGGTCAGTCCCCAAGCAGGGGCGTCTGCAGGGGCTGGGGTCAGGCTCAGGGAGGGTTGTCTGGAGGGGCTGGGGATCAGGCCCAGGGAGGGACATCTGCAGGCGCTGGGGGTCAGGCCCAGGGAGGGGCATCTGCCTGGACTGTGGTCAGTCCCCAAGGAGGGGCGTCTGCAGGGGCTGGGGGTCAGGTCCAGGGAGTGGCATCTGCAGGGGCTGTGGTCAGTCCCCATGGAGGGGCGTCTGCAGGGGCTGGGGGTCATGCCCAGGGAGGGGTGACTGCAGGGGCTGGGGGTCAGTACCCAGGGAGGGGCATCTGCAGGGGCTGTGGTCACTCACCAAGGAGGGGCTTATGCAGGGTCTGGGGGTCAGGCCCAGGGAGTGGTGTCTGCAGGGGCGGGGGTCAGGCCCATGGAGGGGCATCTGCAGGGCCTGTGGTCAGTCCCCATGGAGGGGCGTCTGCAGGAGCTGGGGGTCAGGCCCTGGGAGGGGTGTCTGCAGGGGCTGGGGGTCAGTCCCCAGGGAGGGCCGTCTGCAGGGGCTGGGGTCAGTCCCAGGGAGGGGTGTCTGCAGGGGCTGGGCGTCAGGCCCAGGAAGGGCTGCCTGCAGGGGCTGGGGGTCAGTCCCCAGGGAGGGGCATCTGCAGAGACTCTGGGTCAGTCCCCAGGGAAGGGCATCTGCAGGGGCTGTGGTCAGTCCCCAGGGAAGGGCATCTGCAGGGGCTGTGGTCAGTCCCCAAGGAGGGGCGTCTGCAGGGGCTGGGGGTCAGGTCCAGGGAGTGGCATCTGCAGGGGCTGTGGTCAGTCCCCATGGAGGGGCGTCTGCAGGGGCTGGGGGTCATGCCCAGGGAGGGGTGACTGCAGGGGCTGGGGGTCAGTACCCAGGGAGGGGCATCTGCAGGGGCTGTGGTCACTCACCAAGGAGGGGCTTATGCAGGGTCTGGGGGTCAGGCCCAGGGAGTGGTGTCTGCAGGGGCGGGGGGTCAGGCCCATGGAGAGGCATCTGCAGGGCCTGTGGTCAGTCCCCATGGAGGGGCGTCTGCAGGAGCTGGGGGTCAGGCCCTGGGAGAGGTGTCTGCAGGGGCTGGGGGTCAGTCCCCAGGGAGGGCCGTCTGCAGGGGCTGGGGTCAGTCCCAGGGAGGGGTGTCTGCAGGGGCTGGGCGTCAGGCCCAGGAAGGGCTGCCTGCAGGGGCTGGGGGTCAGTCCCCAGGGAGGGGCATCTGCAGAGACTCTGGGTCAGTCCCCAGGGAAGGGCATCTGCAGGGGCTGTGGTCAGTCCCCAGGGAAGGGCATCTGCAGGGGCTGTGGTCAGTACCCAAGGAGGGGCGTCTGCAGGAGCTGGGGGTCAGGCCCAGGGAGGGGCATCTGCAGGGGCTGGGGTCATGCCCAGGGAGGGGCGTCTGCAGGGGCTGGGGTCAGTCCCCAGGGAGGGGCATCTGCAGAGGCTGTGGGTCAGTCCCCAGGGAGGGCCATCTGCAAGGGCTGTGGTCAGTCCCCAAGGAGGGGCTTCTGCAGGGGCTGGGGGTCAGGCCCAGAGAGGGCTACCTGTAGGTTTTGGGGGTCATGCCCAGTGAGGGGCATCTGCAGGGGCTGGGGGTCATGCCCAGGGAGGGGCATCTGCAGGTGCTGTGGTCAGTCCCCAAGGAGGGGCTTCTGCAGGGGCTGGGGGTAAGGCCCAGGGAGGGCTGCAGGGCGTCGGCAGGGGCTGGGGGTCAGACCCCAGGGAGGGGCATCTGCAGAGGCTCTGGGTCAGTCCCCAGGGAAGGGCATCTGCAGGGGCTGTGGTCAGTCCCCAGGGAAGAGCATCTGCAGGGGCTGTAGTCATTACCGAAGGAGTGCCGTCTGCAGGAGCTGGGGGTCAGGGCCAGGGAGGGGCATCTGCAGGGGCTGGGGGTCATGCCCAGGGAGTGGCATCTGCAGGGGCTGGGGTTCAGGGCCAGGGAGGGGCATCTGCAGGGGCTGGGGGTCAGTCCCCAGGGAGGGGCATCTGCAGGGGCTGTGGTCAGTTCCCATGGAGTGGCGTCTGCAGGGGATGGGGGTCAGGCCCAGGGTGGGCTGCCTGCAGGGTTTGGGGGTCAGGCCCAGGGAATGGGATTTGCAGGGGTTCTGGTTAGTCCCCAGGGATGGGCATCTGCAGGGGCTGTGGACAGTCCCCATGGACGGGCGTCTGCAGGGTCTGGGGGTCATGCCCAGGGAGGGGTGTCTGCAGGGGCTGGGGATCAGTCCCCAGGGAGGGGCATCTGCAGGGGCTGTGGTCAGTCACCAAGGAGGGGTTTCTGCAGGGACTGGGGCTCAGGCCCAGGGAGGGGGGTCTGCAGGCGCTAGGGTCAGTCCCCAGGGAGGGGCATCTGCAGGGGCTGGGGGTCAGTCCCCAGGGAGGGGCATCTGCAGTGGCTCTGGGTCAGTCCCCAGGGAAGGGCATCTGCAGGTGCTGTGGTCAGTCCCAGGGAAGGGCATCTGCAGGGGCTGTGGGTCAGGCCCAGGGAGGCGAGTCTGCAGGGTCTGGGGGTCCGTCCCAGGGAAAGGCATCTGCAGGGGCTGTGGGTCAGGCCCACGGAGGGCTGCCTGCAGGGACTTGGGGTCAGGCCCAGGGAGTGGGATTTGCAGGGGTTCAGGTTAGTCCCCAGGGATGGGCATCTGCAGGGGATGTGGTCAGTCCCCAAGGAGGGTCATCTGCAGGGGCTGGGGCTCAGGCCCAGGGAGGGGCATCTGCAGGGGCTGTGGTCAGTCCCCATGGAGGGGCGTCTACAGAGGCTGGGGGTCATGCCCAGGGAGGGGTGTCTGCCTGGGCTGTGGGCAGTCACCAAGGAGGGGCTTCTGCAGGGACTAGGGGTCAGGCCCAGGGAGGGGTGTCTGCAGGGGCAGGTGGTCAGGCCCAGGGAGGGGCGTCTGCAGGCGCTATGGTCAGTCCCCAGGGAGGGGCATCTGCAGGGGCTGGGATTCAGTCCCCAGCGAGGGTTGTCTGCAGGGGCTGGGAGTAAGTCCTCAGGGAGGGCCGTCTGCAGGGGCTGGGGTCAGTCCCAGGGAGGGGTGTCTGCAGGGGCTGGGCGTCCGGCCCAGGAAGGGGCTTCTACAGGGCCTGTGGGTCAGGTCCAGGGAGGCGTGTCTGCAGGGTCTGGGGGTCAGGCCCTGGGAAGGGCGTCTACAGGTCCTGGGTGTCAGCCCATGTAGGGGTGTCTGCAGCGGCTCAGGGTCAGGCCCAGGGAGGGGCATCTGCAGGGTCAGTGGGTTAAGCCCTGGGAAGAGTTCTCAAGGCCAGGGTGTCAGCAAACAGAGGAGTGTCTGCAGGGGCTGGGGGTCTGTCCCCAGGGATGGGCATCTGCAGGGGCTGGGGTACGTCCCAGGGATGGGTGTCTGCAGGGGCTGGGGGAAAGGCCCAGGGAGGGGTGTCTGCAGGGTCTGGGGGTCAGGCCCAGGGAGGGACATCTGCAGTGGCTTGGGGTCAGGCCCAGGGAGGGGCGTCTGCAGGGGCTGGGGGTCAGTCCCCAAGGAGGGGCATCTGCAGAGGCTGTGGGTCAGTCCCCAGGAAAGGGCATCTGCAGTGGCTGGGGTCAGGCCCAGGAAGGGGCATCTGCAGGGGCTGGGGGTCAGTCTCCAGGGAGGGGTATCTGCAGAGGCAGTGGGTCAGTCCCCAGGGAAGGGCATCTGCAGGGGCTGTGGTCAGTCCCCAGCGAGGGGCATCTGCAGGGGCTGTGGTCAGTCCCCAAGGAGGGGCGTCTGCAGGGGCTGGGGTCAGGCCCAGGGAGGGGTGTCTGCAGGGGCAGGTGGTCAGGCCCAGGGAGGGGCGTCTGCAGGGGCTGGGGTCCAGTCCCCAGCGAGGGTTGTCTGCAGGGGCTCGGAGTCAGTCCCCAGGGAGGACCCTCTGCAGGGGCTGGGGGTAAGTCCCAAGGAGGGGTGTCTGCAGGGGCTGGGCGTCAGGCCCAAGAAGGGGCTTCTGCAGGGGCTGTGGGTCAGGCCCAGGGAGGCGTGTCTGCAGGGTCTGGGGGTCAGGCCCTGGGAAGGGCGTCTACAGGGCCTGGGTGTCAGCCCATGTAAGGGTGTCTGCAGCGGCTCAGGGTCAGTCCCAGGGAGGGGCATCAGCAGGGTCAGTGGGTTAAGCCCTGGGAAGAGTACGCAAGGCCAGGGTGTCAGCAAACGGAGGAGTGTCTGCAGGGGCTGGGGGTCAGTACCCAGGGATGGGCATCTGCAGGGGCTGGGGTACATCCCAGGGAGGGGTGTCTGCAGGGGCTGGGGGTAAGGCCCAGGGAGGGGCGTCTGCAGGGGCTGGGGGTCAGTCCCCAAGGAGGGGCATCTGCAGAGGCTGTGGGTCAGTCCCTAGGAAAGGGCATCTGCAGTAGCTGGGGTCAGGCCCAGGGAGGGTCATCTGCAGGGGCTGGGGGTCAGTCTCCAGGGAGGGGCATCTGCAGAGGCAGTGGGTCAGTCCCCAGGGAAGGGCATCTGGAGGGGCTGTGGTCAGTCCCCAGCGAGGGGCATCTGCAGGGGCTGTGGTCAGTCCCCAAGGAAGGGCGTCTGCAGGGGCTGGGGGTCAGACCCAGGGAGGGGTGTCTGCAGGGGCAGGTGGTCAGGCCCAGGGAGGGGTGTCTGCAGGGGCAGGTGGTCAGGCCCAGGGAAGGGCGTCTACAGGGCTTGGGTGTCAGCCCACGGAGGGGTGTCTGCAGCGGCTCTGGGTCAGGCCCAGGGAGTGGCATCTGCAGGTTCAGGGGGTTAAGCCCTGGGAAGGGCACGAGCAGGGCCTGTGTGTCAGGCAAACGGAGGGTGTCTGCAGGGGCTGGGGGACAGTCCCCAGGGAGGGGCAACTGCAGGGGCGGGGGTCAGTCCCAGGGAGGGGTGTCTGCAGGGGCTGGGGGTCAGGCCCAGGGAGGGGTGTCTGCAGGGTCTGGGCGTCAGGCCCACGGAAGGGCATCTGCAGTGGCTCTGGGTCAGGCCCAGGGAGGGCTTCAGGGCATCTGCAGGGGCTGGGATTCAGTCCCCAGGGAGGGGCATCTGCAGAGGCTCTGGGTCAGTCCCCAGGGAAGGGCATCTGCAGGGGCTGTGATCAGTCCCCAGGGAAGAGCATCTGCAGGGGCTGTAGTCAGTACCGAAGGAGGGTCGTCTGCAGGAGCTGGGGGTCAGGCCCAGGGAGGGGCATCTGCAGGGGCTGGGGGTCAGTCCCAAGGGAGGGGCATTTGCAGGGGCAGGGGGTCAGTCCCCAGGGAGGGGCATCTGCAGTGGCTCTGGGTCAGTCTCCAAGGAAGGGCATCGGCAGGTGCTGTGGTCAGTCCCAGGGAAGGGCATCTGCAGGGGCTGTGGGTCAGGCCCAGGGAGGCGTGTCTGCAGGGTCTGGGTGTCAGGCCCTGGGAAGGGTGTCTACAGGGCCTGGGTGTCAGCCCACGGATGGGTGTCTGCAGCAGCTCTGGGTCAGGCCCAGGGAGGGGCATCTGCAGGTTCAGGGTGTTAAGCCCTGGGAAGGGCACGAGCAGGGGCTGGGTGTCAGACAAACGGAGGGGTGTCTGCAGGGGCTGGGGGTCAGTCCCCAGGGAGGGGCAACTGCAGGGGCTGGGGTCAGTCCAAGGGAGGGGTGTCTGCAGGGGCTGGGGGTCAGGCCCAGGGAGGGGTATCTGCAGGGTCTGGGGGTCAGTCCCAGGGAGGGATATCTGCAGTGGCTGGGGGTAAGGCCCAGGGAGGACTGCAGGGCGTCGGCAGGGGCTGGGGGTCAGGCCCCAGGGAGGGGCATCTGCAGAGGTTCTGGGTCAGTCCCAAGGGAAGGGCATCTACAGGGGCTGTGGTCAGTCCCCAGGGAAGAGCATCTGCAGGAGCTGTAGTCACTACCTAAGGAGGGCCGTCTGCAGGAGCTGGGGGTCATGCCCAGGGAGGGGCGTCTGCAGGGGCTGGTGGTCAGTCCCCAGGGAGGAGCATCTGCAGAGGCTCTGGGTCAGTCCCCAGGGAAGGGCATCTACAGGGGCTTTGGTCAGTCCCCAAGGAAGGGCATCTGCAGGGGCTGTGGTCAGTACCCAAGGAGGGGCGTCTGCTGGAGCTGGGGGTCAGGCCCAGGGAGGGGCATCTGCAGGGGCTGGGGGTCATGCCCATGGAGGGGCATCTGCAGGGGCTGGGGTCAGTCCCCAGGGAGGGGCATCTGCAGAGGCTGTGGGTCAGTCCCCAGGGAGGGCCATCTGCAAGGGCTGTGGTCAGTCCCCAAGGAGGGGCTTCTGCAGGGGCTGGTGGTCAGGCCCAGGGAGGGCTGCCTGTAGGGACTGGGGGTCATGCCCAGGGAGGGGCATCCGCAGGGGCTGTGGTCAGTCCCCAAGCAGGGGCGTCTGCAGGGGCTGGGGTTCAGGCCCAGGGAGAGTTGTCTGTAGGGGCTGGGGGTCAGGCCCAGGGAGGGGCATCTGCAGGGGCTGGGGGTCAGGCCCAGGGAGGGGCATCTGCCTGGGCTGTGGTCAGTCCCCAAGGGGGGCGTCTGCAGGGGCTGGGGATCAGGCCCAGGGAGGGCTGCCTGCAGGGACTGGGGGTCAGTCCCTAGGGAGGGGCATCTGAAGGGGCTGTGGTCAGTCAAAATGGAGGGGCATCTGCAAGGGCTGGGGGTCAGGCCCAGTGAAGGCTGTCTGCAGGGACTGGGGGTCAGGCCCAGCGAAGGCTGCCTGCAGGGACTGGGGGTCAGGCCCAGGGAGGGGTGTCTGCAGGGGCTGGGGGTCAGGCCCAGGGAGTGGCATCTGCAGGGGCTGGGGGTCAGGCCCAGGGAGTGGCATCTGCAGGGGCTGGGGTTCAGGGCCAAGGAGGGGCATCTGCAGGGGGTGGGGGTCAGTCCCCAGGGAGGGGCATCTGCAGGGGCTGTGGTCAGTCCCCATGGAGGGGCGTCTGCAGGGGCTGGGGGTCATGCCCAGGGAGGGGTGTCTGCAAGGGCTGGGGGTCAGTCCCAAGGGAGGAGCATCTGCAGGGGCTGTGGTCAGTCACCAAGGAGGGGTTTCTGCAGGGACTGGGGCTCAGGCCCAGGGAGGGGGGTCTGCAGGTGCTAGGGTCAGTCCCCAGGGAGGGGCATCTGCAGGGGCTGTGGTTCAGTCCCCAGGGAGGTGTGTCTGCAGAGGCTCTGGGTCAGTCCCCAGGGAAGGGCATCTGCAGGGGCTGTGGTCAGTACCCAAGGAGGGGTGTCTGCAGGAGCTGGGGGTAAGGCCCAGGGAGGGGCATCTGCAGGGGCTGGGGGTCATGCCCAGGGAGGGGCGTCTGCAGGGGCTGGGGGACATGCCCAGGGAGGGGCATATGCAGGGGCTGGGGGTCAGTCCCCAGGGAGGGGCATCTGCAGTGGCTCTGGGTCAGTCCCCAGGGTAGGGCATCTGCAGGTGCTGTGGTCAGTCCCAGGGAAGGGCATCTGCAGGGGCTGTGGGTCAGGCCCAGGGAGGCGAGTCTGCAGGGTCTGGGGGTCCGTCCCAGAGAAAGGCATCTGCAGGGGCTGTGGGTCAGGCCCAGGGAGGGCTGCCTGCAGGGACTGGGGGTCATGCCCAGGGAGGGTCATCTGCAGGGGCTGGGGGTCAGGCCCAGGGAGAGGTGTCTGCAGGGCCTGGGGGTCATGCCCAGGGAGGGGCATCTGCAGGGGCTGGGGGTCAGGCCCAGGGAGGGGCATCTGCAGGGGCTGGGGGTCAGTCCCCAGGGAGGGGCATCTGCAGGGGCTGTGGTCAGTCCCCATGGAGGGGCGTCTGCAGGGAATGGGGGTCAGGCCCAGGGTGGGCTGCCTGCAGGGATTGGGGGTCAGGCCCAGGGAGTGGGATTGCAGGGGTTCGGGTTAGTCCCCAGGGATGGGCATCTGCAGGGGCTGTGGTCAGTCCCCAAGGAGGGTCATCTGCAGGGGCTGGGGCTCAGGCCCAGGGAGGGGCATCTGCAGGGGCTGTGGTCAGTCCCCATGGAGGGGCGTCTGCAGAGGCTGGGGGTCATGCAAAGGGATGGGTGTCTGCAGGGGCTGGGGGTCAGTCTCCAGGGAGGGGCATCTGCAGAGGCAGTGGGTCAGTCCCCAGGGAAGGGCATCTGCAGGGGCTGTGGTCAGTCCCCAGCGAGGGGCATCTGCAGGGGCTGTGGTCAGTCCCCAAGGAGGGGCGTCTGCAGGGGCTGGGGGTCAGGCCCAGGGAGGGGTGTCTGCAGGGGCAGGTGGTCAGGCCCAGGGAGGGGCGTCTGCAGGCGCTAGGGTCAGTCCCCAGGGAGGGGCATCTGCAGGGGCTGGGGTTCAGTCCCCAGCGAGGGTTGTCTGCAGGGGCTGGGAGTCAGTCCCCAGGGAGGGCCCTCTGCAGGGGCTGGGGTAAGTCCCAGGGAGGGGTGTCTGCAGGGGCTGGGCGTCAGGCCCAGGAAGGGGCTTCTGCAGGGGCTGTGGGTCAGGCCCAGGGAGGCGTGTCTGCAGGGTCTGGGGGTCAGGCCCTGGGAAGGGCGTCTACAGGGCCTGTGTGTCAGCCCATGTAAGGGTGTCTGCAGCGGCTCAGGGTCAGTCCCAGGGAGGGGCATCAGCAGGGTCAGTGGGTTAAGCCCTGGGAAGAGTACGCAAGGCCAGGGTGTCAGCAAACGGAGGAGTGTCTGCAGGGGCTGGGGGTCAGTCCCCAGGGATGGGCATCTGCAGGGGCTGGGGTACGTCCCAGGGAGGGGTGTCTGCAGGGGCTGGGGGTAAGGCCCAGGGAGGGGTGTCTGCAGGGTCTGGGGATCAGGCCCAGGGAGGGGCATCTGCAGTGGCTTGGGGTCAGGCCCAGGGAGGGGCGTCTGCAGGGGCTGGGGGTCAGTCCCCAAGGAGGGGCATCTGCAGAGGCTGTGGGTCAGTCCCCAAAAAAGGGCATCTGCAGTGGCTGGGGTCAGGCCCAGGGAGGGCTGCAGGGTGTCTGTAGGGGCTGGTATTCAATCCCCAGGGAGGGGTGTCTGCATGGGCTGTGGGTCAGTCCCCAAGGAAGGGCATCTGCAGTGGCTGGGGGTCAGGCGCAGGGAGGGGTGTCTGCAGGGGCTGGGGGTCAGGCCCATGGAGGGGCGTCTGCAGGGTCTGGGGGTCAGTCCCCAGGGAGGGGCATCTGCAGGGGCTGTGGGTCTGTCCCCAGGGAAGGGCATCTGCAGTGGCTGGGGGTCAGGCCCAGGGAGGGGCATCTGCAGGGTCTGGGGGTCAGGCCCTGGGAAGGGCGTCTACAGGGCCTGGTTGTCAGCCCACAGAGGGGTTTCTGCAGCGGCTCCGGGTCAGGCCCAGGGAGGGGCATCTGCAGGGTCAGGGGGTTAAGCCCTGGGAAGGGCTCGAGCAGGGCCTGAATGTCAGGCAAATGGAGGGGTGTCTGCAGGGGCTGGGGGTCAGTCCCCAGGGAGGGCTGCCTGCAGGGGCTGGGGATAGTCCCCAGGGAGGGGCATCTGCAGGGTCTGGGGTCAGTCCCAGGGAGGGGCATCTGCAGGGGCTGGGGTTCAGTCCCCAGGAAGGGATGTCTGCAGTGGCTGGGGTCAGTCCCAGGGAGGGGTGTCTGCAGGGGCTGGGCGTCAGGACCAGGAAGGGGCTTCTGCAGGGGCTGTGGGTCAGGCCCAGGGAGGCGTGTCTGCAGGGTCTGGGGGTCAGGCCCTGGGAAGGGCGGCTACAGGGCCTGGGTGTCAGCCCACGGAGGGGTGTCTGCAGCGGCTCTGGGTCAGGCCCAGGGAGGGGCATCTGCAGGGTCAGGGGGTTAGGCACTGGGAAGAGTACAAGCAGGGCCTGGGTGTCAGGCAAACGGAGGGGTGTCTGCAGGGGCTGGGAGTCAGTCCTCAGGGAGGGGTGTCTGCAGGGGCTGGGGGTCAATCCTCAGGGAGAAGGGTGTCTGCAGTGGCTGGGGTTCAGGCCCAGGGAGGGGTGTCTGCAGGGTCTGGGAGTCAGGCCCAGGGAGGGGCATGTGCAGTGTCTGGGGGTCAGGCCCAGGGAAGGGCGTCTGCAGGGTCTGGGGGTCAGTCCCCAAGGAGGGGCATCTGCAGAGGCTGTGGGTCAGTCCCCAGGGAAGGGCATCTGCAGTGGCTGGGGGTCAGGCCCAGTGAGGGGCATCTGCAGGGTCTGGGGGTCAGTCCCCAGGGAGGGGCGTCTGCAGAGGCTGTGGTTCAGTCCCTAGGGAAGGCCATCTGCAGGGGCTGTGGTCAGTCCCCAGGGAAGAGCATTTGCAGGGGCTGTGGAGTGTCCCCAAGGAGGGGCGTCTGCAGGGGCTGGGGGTCAGGCCCAGGGAGGGGCATCTGCAGGGGCTGGGGGTCATGCCCAGGGAGTGGCATTTGCAGGGGCTGCGGGTCAGGCCCAGGGAGGGGCATCTGCAGGGGCTAGGGTCAGTCCCCAGGGATGGGCATCTGTAGGGGCTGGGGTTCAGTCCTCAGGGAGGGGTGTCTGCAGGGGCTGGGGGTCAGGCCCAGGGAGGGTTGTCTACAGGGGCTGGGGGTCAGGCCCAGGGTGGGACATCTGCCTGGGCTGTGGTCAGTGCCCAAGGGGGGCGTCTGCAGGGGCTGGGGATCAGGCCCAGGGAGGGCTGCCTGCAGGGTCTGGGGGTCTGGCCCAGGGAGGGGCGTCTGCAGGGGCTGGGGTTCAGTCCCCAGGGAGGGGTGTCTGCAGGGGCTGTGGGTCAGTCCTGAGGGGGGGTCGTCTGCAGGGGTTGGGGGTCAGTCCCCAGGGAGGGACATCTGCAGGGGCTGTGGTCATTCAAAAAGTGGGGCGTCTGCAGGGGCTGGGGGTCAACCCAGGGAGGGGCATCTGGAGGTGCTGTGGTCAGTCACCAAGGAGGGGCATCTGCAGGGGCTGGGGGTCAGGCCCAGGGAGGGGACTCTGCAGGGGCTGTGGTCAGTCCACAAAAGGGGCATCTGCATGGCTGGGGCTCATGCCCAGGGAGGGCTGCCTGCAGGGACTGGGGGTCAGGCCCAGGGAGGGGTGTCTGCAGGGGCTGGGGTCAGGCCCAGGGAGGGGCATCTGCAGGAGCTGGGGGTCAGGCCCAGGGAGGGGACTCTGCAGGGGCTGTGGTCAGTCCACAAAAGGGGCATCTGCATGGCTGGGGCTCATGCCCAGGGAGGGCTGCCTGCAGGGACTGGGGGTCAGGCCCAGGGAGGGCCGTCTGCAGGGGCAGGGGGTCAGTCCCCAAGGAGGGGCATCTGCAGGGGCTGTGGTCATTCCCGAAGGAGGGGCGTCTGCAGGGGCTGGGGGTCAAGCCATGGAAGGGGGACTGCAGGGCCTGGGGGTCACCCCAGGGAGGGTCTCTGCAGGGGCGGGCGTCAGGCCCAGGAAGGGGCTTCTGCAGGGGCTGTGGGTCAGGCCCAGGGAGGCGTACTGCAGAGTCTGTGGGTCAGGCCTTGGGAAGGGCGTCTACAGGGCCTGGGTGTCAGCCCATGTAGGGGTGTCTGCAGCGGCTCAGGGTCAGGCCCAGGGAGGGGCATCAGCAGGGTCAGTGGGTTAAGCCCTGGGTGAGTACGCAAGGCCAGGGTGTCAGCAAACGGAGGAGTGTCTGCAGGGGCTGGGGGTCAGTCCCCAGGGATGGGCATCTGCAGGGGCTGGGGTACGTCCCAGGGATGGGTGTCTACAGGGGCTGGGGGTCAGGCCCAGGGAGGGGCATCTGCAGTGGCTTGGGGTCAGGCACAGGGAGGGGCGTCTGCAGGGTCTGGGGGTCAGTCCCCAAGGAGGGGCATATGCAGAGGCTGTGGGTCCGTCCCCAAAAAAGGGCATCTGCAGTGGAGGGCTGCAGGGCGTCTGCAGGGGCTGGTATTCAATCCCCAGGGAGGGGTGTCTGCATGGGCTGTGGTTCAGTCCCCAAGGAAGGGCATATGCAGGGGCTGGGGGTCAGGCCCAGGGAGGGGTGTCTGCAGGGGCTGGGGGTCATGCCCATGGAGGGGCATCTGCAGGGTCTGGGGGTCAGTCCCCAGGGAGGGGCATCTGCAGGGGCTGTGGGTCTGTCCCTAGGGAAGGGCATCTGCAGGGTCTGGGGGTCAGGCCCTGGGAAGGGCGTCTACAGGTCCTGGGTGTCAGCCCACAGAGGGGTGTCTGCAGCGGATCCGGGTCAGGCCCAGGGAGGTGCATCTGCAGGGTCAGGGGGTTAAGCCCTGGGATGGGCACGAGCAGGGCCTGGGTGTCAGGCAAACGGAGGGGTGTCTGCAGGTGCTGGGGGTCAGTCCCCAGGGAGGGCTGCCTGCAGGGGCTGGGGATAGTCCCCAGGGAGGGGCATCTGCAGGGGCTGTGGTCAGTCCCAGGGAGGGGCATCTGCAGGGGCTGTGGGTCAGGCCCAGGAAGGCGTGTCTGCAGGGTCTGGGAGTCAGGCCCTGGGAAGGGCGTCTACAGGGCCTGGGTGTCAGCCCATGGAGGGGTGTCTGCAGCGGCTCTGGGTCAGGCCCAGGGAGGGGCATCTGCAGGGTCAGGGGGTTAGGCACTGGGAAGAGTACAAGCACGGCCTGGGTGTCAGGCAAACGGACGGGTGTCTGCAGGGGCTGGGAGTCAGTCCTCAGGGAGGGGTGTCTGCAGGGGCTGGGGGTAAATCCTCAGGGAGGGGTGTCTGCAGTGGCTGGGGTTCAGGCCCAGGGAGGGGTGTCTGCAGGCTCTGGGTGTCAGGCCCAGGGAGGGGCATGTGCAGTGTCTGGGGGTCAGGCCCAGGGAGGGGCGTCTGCAGGGTCTGGGGGTCAGTCCCCAAGGAGGGGCATCTGTAGAGGCTGTGGGTCAGTCCCCAGGGAAGGGCATCTGCAGTGGCTGGGGGTCAGGCCATGGAGGGGCATCTGCAGGGTCTGGGGGTCAGTCCCCAGGGAGGGGCATCTGCAGAGGCTGTGGGTCAGTCCCTAGGGAAGGCCATCTGCAGGGGCTGTGGTCTGTCCCCAGGGAAGGGCATCTACAGGGGCTGGGGTTCAGTCCCCAGGGAGGTGTGTCTGCAGGGGCTGTGGGTCAGTCCCCAGGGAGGGCCGTCTGCAGGGGCTGGGGTCAGTCCCAGGGAGGGGTGTCTGCAGGGGCTGGGGGTCAGGCCCAGGGAGGTGCATCTGCAGGAGCTGGGGGTCAGGCCAAGGGAGGGGATTCTGCAGGGGCTGTGGTCAGTCCACAAGGGGGGCGTCTGCAAGACTGGGGCTCATGCCCAGGGAGGGCTGCCTGCAGGGACTGGGGGTCATGCCCAGGGAGGGCTGTCTGCAGGGATTGGGGGTCAGTCCTCAGGGAGGGGCATCTGCAGGGGCTGTGGTCATTCCCGAAGGAGGGGCGTCTGCAGGGGCTGGGGGTCAAGCCATGGGAGGGGCGACTGCAGCGCCTGGGGGTCACCCAGGGAGGGTCTCTGCAGGGGCTGGGCGTCAGGCCTTGGAAGGGGCTTCTGCAGGGGCTGTGGGTCAGGCCCAGGGAGGCGTGTCTGCAGGGTCTGGGGGTCACGCCCTGGGAAGGGCATCTACAGGGCTTGGGTGTCAGCCCACGAAGGGTGTCTGCAGTGGCTCTGGGTCAGGCCCAGGGAGGGGCATCTGCAGGTTCAGGGGGTTAAGCCCTGGGAAGGGCATGAGCAGGGCCTGGGTGTCAGGCAAATGGAGGGGTGTCTGCAGGGGCTGGGGGACAGTCCCCAGGGAGTGGCAACTGCAGGGGCGGGGGTCAGTCCCAGGGAGGGGTTTCTGCAGGGGCTGGGGGTCATGCCCAGGGAGGGGCGTCTGCAGGGGCTGGGGTCAGTCCCCAGGGAGGGGCATCTGCAGAGGCTGTGGGTCAGTCCCCAGGGAGGGCCATCTGCAAGGGCTGTGGTCAGTCCCCAAGGAGGGGCTTCTGCAGGGGCTGGGGTTCAGGCCCTGGGAGGGGTGTCTGCAGGGGCTGGGGGTCAGGCCCCAGGGAGGGGCATCTGCAGAGGCTGTGGGTCAGTCTCCAGGAAAGGGCATCTGCAGTGGCTGGGGGTCAGGCCCAGGGAGGGGCATCTGCAGGGGCTGGGAGTCAGTCCCCAAGGAGGGGCATCTGCAGAGGCTGTGGGTCAGTCCCCAGGAAAGGGCATCTGCAGTGGCTGGGGGTCAGGCCCAGCGAGGGGCATCTGCAGGGGCTGGGGGTCAGTCCCCAGGGAGGGGCATCTGCAGAGGCAGTGGGTCAGTCCCCAGGGAAGGGCATCTGCAGGGGCTGTGGTCAGTACCCAGCAAGGGGCATCTGCAGGGGCTGTGTTCAGTCCCCAAGGAGGGGGGTCTGCAGGGGCTGGGGGTCAGGCCCAGGGAGGGCTGCCTACAGGGACTGGGGGTCAGGCCCAGGGAGGGGCGTCAGCAGCGGCTAGGGTCAGTCCCCAGGGAGGGGCATCTGCAGGGGCTGGGGTTCAGTCCCCAGAGAGGTGTGTCTGCAGGGGCTGTGGGTCAGTCCCCAGGGAGGGCCGTCTGCAGGGGCTGGGGTCAGTCCCAGGGAGGGGTGTCTGCAGGGGCTGGGGTTCAGGCCCAGGGAGGTGCATCTGCAGGAGCTGGGGATCAGGCCAAGGGAGGGGAATCTGCAGGGGCTGTGTCAGTCCACAAGGGGGGCGTTTGCAAGACTGGGGCTCATGCCCAGGGAGGGCTGCCTGCAGGGACTGGGGGTCATGCCCAGGGAGGGCTGTCTGCAGGGATTGGGGGTCAGTCCTCAGGGAGGGGCATCTGCAGGGGCTGTGGTCATTCCCGAAGGAGGGGCGTCTGCAGGGGCTGGGGGTCAAGCCATGGGAGGGGCGACTGCAGCGCCTGGGGGTCACCCAGGGAGGGTCTCTGCAGGGGCTGGGCGTCAGGCCCTGGAAGGGGCTTCTGCAGGGGCTGTGGGTCAGGCCCAGGGAGGCGTGTCTGCAGGGTCTGGGGGTCACGCCCAGGGAAGGGCGTCTACAGGGCTTGGGTGTCAGCCCACGGAGGGGTGTCTGCAGCGGCTCTGGGTCAGGCCCAGGGAGGGGCATCTGCAGGTTCAGGGGGTTAAGCCCTGGGAAGGGCACGAGCAGGGCCTGGGTGTCAGGCAAACGGAGGGTGTCTGCAGGGGCTGGGGGACAGTCCCCAGGGAGGGGCAACTGCAGGGGCGGGGGTCAGTCCCAGGGAGGGGTGTCTGCAGGGGCTGGGGGTCAGGCCCAGGGAGGGGTGTCTGCAGGGTCTAGGCGTCAGGCCCACGGAAGGGCATCTGCAGTGGCTGTGGGTCAGGCCCAGGGAGGGCTTCAGGGCATCTGCAGGGGCTGGGATTCAGTCCCCAGGGAGGGGCATCTGCAGAGGCTCTGGGTCAGTCCCCAGGGAAGGGCATCTGCAGGGGCTGTGATCAGTCCCCAGGGAAGAGCATCTGCAGGGGCTGTAGTCAGTACCGAAGGAGGGTCGTCTGCAGGAGCTGGGGGTCAGGCCCAGGGAGGGGCATCTGCAGGGGCTGGGGGTCATGCCCAGGGAGGGGCATCTGCAGGGGCTGGGGGTCAGTCCCAAGGGAGGGGCATTTGCAGGGGCTGGGGGTCAGTCCCCAGGGAGGGGCATCTGCAGTGGCTCTGGGTCAGTCTCCAAGGAAGGGCATCTGCAGGTGCTGTGGTCAGTCCCAGGGAAGGGCATCTGCAGGGGCTGTGGGTCAGGCCCAGGGAGGCGTGTCTGCAGGGTCTGGGTGTCAGGCCCTGGGAAGGGTGTCTACAGGGCCTGGGTGTCAGCCCACGGATGGGTGTCTGCAGCAGCTCTGGGTCAGGCCCAGGGAGGGGCATCTGCAGGTTCAGGGTGTTAAGTCCTGGGAAGGGCACGAGCAGGGCCTGGGTGTCAGACAAACGGAGGGGTGTCTGCAGGGGCTGGGGGTCAGTCCCCAGGGAGGGGCAACTGCAGGGGCTGGGGTCAGTCCAAGGGAGGGGTGTCTGCAGGGGCTGGGGGTCAGGCCCAGGGAGGGGTATCTGCAGGGTCTGGGGGTCAGTCCCAGGGAGGGATATCTGCAGTGGCTGGGGGTAAGGCCCAGGGAGGACTGCAGGGCGTCGGCAGGGGCTGGGGGTCAGGCCCCAGGGAGGGGCATCTGCAGAGGTTCTGGGTCAGTCCCCAGGGAAGGGCATCTGCAGGGGCTGTGGTCAGTCCCCAGGGAAGAGCATCTGCAGGGGCTGTAGTCACTACCTAAGGAGGGCCGTCTGCAGGAGCTGGGGGTCATGCCCAGGGAGGGGCGTCTGCAGGGGCTGGGGGTCAGTCCCCAGGGAGGAGCATCTGCAGAGGCTCTGGGTCAGTCCCCAGGGAAGGGCATCTACAGGGGCTTTGGTCAGTCCCCAAGGAAGGGCATCTGCAGGGGCTGTGGTCAGTACCCAAAGAGGGGCGTCTGCTGGAGCTGGGGGTCAGTCCCAGGGAGGGCTGCCTGTAGGGACTGGGGGTCATGCCCAGGGAGGGGCATCTGCAGGGGCTGTGGTCAGTCCCCAAGCAGGGGCGTCTGCAGGGGCTGGGGTTCAGGCCCAGGGAGAGTTGTCTGTAGGGGCTGGGGGTCAGGCCCAGGGAGGGGCATCTGCAGGGGCTGGGGGTCAGGCCCAGGGATGGGCATCTGCCTGGGCTGTGGTCAGTCCCCAAGGGGGGCGTCTGCAGGGGCTGGGGATCAGGCCCAGGGAGGGCTGCCTGCAGGGACTGGGGGTCAGTCCCTAGGGAGGGGCATCTGAAGGGGCTGTGGTCAGTCACCATGGAGGGGCATCTGCAAGGGCTGGGGGTCAGGCCCAGTGAAGGCTGTCTGCAGGGACTGGGGGTCAGGCCCAGCGAAGGCTGCCTGCAGGGACTGGGGGTCAGGCCCAGGGAGGGGTGTCTGCAGGGGCTGGGGGTCAGGCCCAGGGAGTGGCATCTGCAGGGGCTGGGGGTCAGGCCCAGGGAGTGGCATCTGCAGGGGCTGGGGTTCAGGGCCAAGGAGGGGCATCTGCAGGGGGTGGGGGTCAGTCCCCAGGGAGGGGCATCTGCAGGGGCTGTGGTCAGTTCCCATGGAGGGGCGTCTGCAGGGGTTGGGGGTCAGGCCCAGGGTGGGCTGCCTGCAGGGATTGGGGGTCAGGCCCAGGGAATGGGATTTGCAGGGGTTCGGGTTAGTCCCCAGGGATGGGCATCTGCAGGGGCTGTGGTCAGTCCCCATGGAGGGGCGTCTGCAGGGGCTGGGGGTCATGCCCAGGGAGGGGTGTCTGCAAGGGCTGGGGGGCAGTCCCAAGGGAGGAGCATCTGCAGGGGCTGTGGTCAGTCACCAAGGAGGGGTTTCTGCAGGGACCTGGGCTCAGGCCCAGGGAGGGGGGTCTGCAGGTGCTAGGGTCAGTCCCCAGGGAGGGGCATCTGCAGGGGCTGGGGTTCAGTCCCCAGGGAGGTGTGTCTGCAGAGGCTCTGGGTCAGTCCCCAGGGAAGGGCATCTGCAGGGGCTGTGGTCAGTACCCAAGGAGGGGTGTCTGCAGGAGCTGGGGGTAAGGCCCAGGGAGGGGCATCTGCAGGGGCTGGGGGTCATGCCCAGGGAGGGGCGTCTGCAGGGGCTGGGGGACATGCCCAGGGAGGGGCATATGCAGAGGCTGGGGGTCAGTCCCCAGGGAGGGGCATCTGCAGTGGCTCTGGGTCAGTCCCCAGGGAAGGGCATCTGCAGGTGCTGTGGTCAGTCCCAGGGAAGGGCATCTGCAGGGGCTGTGGGTCAGGCCCAGGGAGGCGAGTCTGCAGGGTCTGGGGGTCCGTCCCAGGGAAAGGCATCTGCAGGGGCTTTGGTTCAGGCCCATGGAGGGCTGCCTGCAGGGACTGGGGGTCATGCCCAGGGAGGGGCATCTGCAGGGGCTGGGGGTCAGGCCCAGGGAGAGGTGTCTGCAGGGCCTGGGGGTCATGCCCAGGGAGGGGCATCTGCAGGGGCTGGGGGTCAGGCCCAGGGAGGGGCATCTGCAGGGGCTGGGGGTCAGTCCCCAGGGAGGGGCATCTGCAGGGGCTGTGGTCAGTCCCCATGGAGGGGCGTCTGCAGGGAATGGGGGTCAGGCGCAGTGTGGGCTGCCTGCAGGGATTGGGGGTCAGGCCCAGGGAGTGGGATTGCAGGGGTTCGGGTTAGTCCCCAGGGATGGGCATCTGCAGGGGCTGTGGTCAGTCCCCAAGGAGGGTCATCTGCAGGGGCTGGGGCTCAGGCCCAGGGAGGGGCATCTGCAGGGGCTGTGGTCAGTCCCCATGGAGGGGCGTCTGCAGAGGCTGGGGGTCATGCCCAGGGATGGGTGTCTGCAGGGGCTGGGGGTCAGTCTCCAGGGAGGGGCATCTGCAGAGGCAGTGGGTCAGTCCCCAGGGAAGGGCATCTGCAGGGGCTGTGGTCAGTCCCCAGCGAGGGGCATCTGCAGGGGCTGTGGTCAGTCCCCAAGGAGGGGCGTCTGCAGGGGCTGGGGGTCAGGCCCAGGGAGGGGTGTCTGCAGGGGCAGGTGGTCAGGCCTAGGGAGGGGCGTCTGCAGGCGCTAGGGTCAGTCCCCAGGGAGGGGCATCTGCAGGGGCTGGGGTTCAGTCCCCAGCGAGGGTTGTCTGCAGGGGCTGGGAGTCAGTCCCCAGGGAGGGCCCTCTGCAGGGGCTGGGGTAAGTCCCAGGGAGGGGTGTCTGCAGGGGCTGGGCGTCAGGCCCAGGAAGGGGCTTCTGCAGGGGCTGTGGGTCAGGCCCAGGGAGGCGTGTCTGCAGGGTCTGGGAGTCAGGCCCTGGGAAGGGCGTCTACAGGGCCTGTGTGTCAGCCCATGTAAGGGTGTCTGCAGCGGCTCAGGGTCAGTCCCAGGGAGGGGCATCAGCAGGGTCAGTGGGTTAAGCCCTGGGAAGAGTACGCAAGGCCAGGGTGTCAGCAAACGGAGGAGTGTCTGCAGGGGCTGGGGGTCAGTCCCCAGGGATGGGCATCTGCAGGGGCTGGGGTACGTCCCAGGGAGGGGTATCTGCAGGGGCTGGGGGTAAGGCCCAGGGAGGGGTGTCTGCAGGGTCTGGGGATCAGGCCCAGGGAGGGGCATCTGCAGTGGCTTGGGGTCAGGCCCAGGGAGGGGCGTCTGCAGGGGCTGGGGGTCAGTCCCCAAGGAGGGGCATCTGCAGAGGCTGTGGGTCAGTCCCCAAAAAAGGGCATCTGCAGTGGCTGGGGTCAGGCCCAGGGAGGGCTGCAGGGTGTCTGCAGGGGCTGGTATTCAATCCCCAGGGAGGGGTGTCTGCATGGGCTGTGGGTCAGTCCCCAAGGAAGGGCATCTGCAGGGGCTGGGGGTCAGGCGCAGGGAGGGGTGTCTGCAGGGGCTGGGGGTCAGGCCCATGGAGGGGCATCTGCAGGGTCTGGGGGTCAGTCCCCAGGGAGGGGCATCTGCAGGGGCTGTGGGTCTGTCCCCAGGGAAGGGCATCTGCAGTGGCTGGGGGTCAGGCCCAGGGAGGGGCATCTGCAGGGTCTGGGGGTCAGGCCCTGGGAAGGGCGTCTACAGGGCCTGGTTGTCAGCCCACAGAGGGGTGTCTGCAGCGGCTCTGGGTCAGGCCCAGGGAGGGGCATCTGCAGGGTCAGGGGGTTAAGCCCTGGGAAGGGCTCCAGCAGGGCCTGAATGTCAGGCAAACGGAGGGGTGTCTGCAGGGGCTGGGGGTCAGTCCCCAGGGAGGGCTGCCTGCAGGGGCTGGGGATAGTCCCCAGGGAGGGGCATCTGCAGGGTCTGGGGTCAGTCCCAGGGAGGGGCATCTGCAGGGGCTGGGGTTCAGTCCCCAGGAAGGGATGTCTGCAGTGGCTGGGGTCAGTCCCAGGGAGGGGTGTCTGCAGGGGCTGGGCGTCAGGACCAGGAAGGGGCTTCTGCAGGGGCTGTGGGTCAGGCCCAGGGAGGCGTGTCTGCAGGGTCTGGGGGTCAGGCCCTGGGAAGGGCGGCTACAGGGCCTGGGTGTCAGCCCACGGAGGGGTGTCTGCAGCGGCTCCGGGTCAGGCCCAGGGAGGGGCATCTGCAGGGTCAGGGGGTTAGGCACTGGGAAGAGTACAAGCAGGGCCTGGGTGTCAGGCAAACGGAGGGGTGTCTGCAGGGGCTGGGAGTCAGTCCTCAGGGAGGGGTGTCTGCAGGGGCTGGGGGTCAATCCTCAGGGAGAAGGGTGTCTGCAGTGGCTGGGGTTCAGGCCCAGGGAGGGGTGTCTGCAGGGTCTGGGGGTCAGGCCCAGGGAGGGGCATGTGCAGTGTCTGGGGGTCAGGCCCAGGGAAGGGCGTCTGCAGGGTCTGGGGGTCAGTCCCCAAGGAGGGGCATCTGCAGAGGCTGTGGGTCAGTCCCCAGGGAAGGGCATCTGCAGTGGCTGGGGGTCAGGCCCAGTGAGGGGCATCTGCAGGGTCTGGGGGTCAGTCCCCAGGGAGGGGCGTCTGCAGAGGCTGTGGTTCAGTCCCTAGGGAAGGCCATCTGCAGGGCCTGTGGTCAGTCCCGAGGGAAGAGCATCTGCAGGGGCTGTGGAGTGTCCCCAAGGAGGGGCGTCTACAGGGGCTGGGGGTCAGGCCCAGGGAGGGGCATCTGCAGGGGCTGGGGGTCATGCCCAGGGAGTGGCATTTGCAGGGGCTGCGGGTCAGGCCCAGGGAGGGGCATCTGCAGGGGCTAGGGTCAGTCCCCAGGGATGGGCATCTGTAGGGGCTGGGGTTCAGTCCTCAGGGAGGGGTGTCTGCAGGGGCTGGGGGTCAGGCCCAGGGAGGGTTGTCTACAGGGGCTGGGGGTCAGGCCCAGGGTGGGACATCTGCCTGGGCTGTGGTCAGTGCCCAAGGGGGGCGTCTGCAGGGGCTGGGGATCAGGCCCAGGGAGGGCTGCCTGCAGGGTCTGGGGGTCTGGCCCAGGGAGGGGCGTCTGCAGGGGCTGGGGTTCAGTCCCCAGGGAGGGGTGTCTGCAGGGGCTATGGGTCAGTCCCGAGGGAGGGTCGTCTGCAGGGGTTGGGGGTCAGTCCCCAGGGAGGGACATCTGCAGGGGCTGTGGTCATTCAAAAGGAAGGGCGTCTGCAGGAGCTGGGGGTCAGGCCCAGGGAGGGGAATCTGCAGGGGCTGTGGTCAGTCCACAAAGGGGGCGTCTGCAAGACTGGGGCTCATGCCCAGGGAGGGCTGCCTGCAGGGATTGGGGGTCAGGCCCAGGGAGGGCCGTCTGCAGGGGCTGGGGGTCTGTCCCCAGGGAGGGGCATCTGCAGGGGCTGTGGTCATTCCCGAAGGAGGGGCGTCTGCAGGGGCTGGGGATCAAGCCATGGAAGGGGCGACTGCAGAGCCTCGGGGTCACCCCAGGGAGGGTCTCTGCAGTGGCGGGCGTCAGGCCCAGGAAGGGGCTTCTGCAGGGGCTGTGGGTCAGGCCCAGGGAGGCGTGTCTGCAGGGTCTGGGGGTCAGCCCATAGAGGGGTGTCTGCAGCGGCTCCGGGTCAGGCCCAGGGAGGGGCATCTGCAGGTTCAGTGGGTTAAGCCCTGGGAAGGGCACAAGCAAGGCCTGGGTGTCAGACAAACGGAGGGGTGTCTGCAGGGGCTGGGGGTCAGTCCCCAGGGAGGGGCATCTGCAGGGGCTGGGGTCAGTCCCAGGGAGGGGTGTCTGCAGGGGCTGGGTCAGGCCAAGGGAGGGGTGTCTGCAGGGTCTGGAGTTCAGGCCCAGGGATGGGCATGTGCAGTGGCTGGGGGTCAGGCCCAGGGAGGGCTGCAGGTCGTCTGCAGGGGCTGGGAGTCAGTCCCCAGGGAGGGGCATCTGCAGAGGCTCTGGGTCAGTCCCCAGGGAAGGGCATCTGCAGGGGCTGTGGTCAGTCCCCAGGGAAGGGCAACTGCAGGGGCTGTGGTCAGTACCCAAGGAGGGTCGTCTGCAGGAGCTGGGGGTCAGGCCCAGGGAGGGGCATCTGCAGGAACTGGGGGTCATGCCCAGGGAGGGGCGTCTGCAAGGGCTGGGGGTCAGTCCCCAGGGAGGGGCATCTGCAGAGGCTCTGGGTCAGTCCCCCGGGAAGGGCATCTGCAGGGGCTGTGGTCAGTCCCCAGGGAAGGGCATCTGCAGGGGCTGTGGTCAGTACCCAAAGAGGGGCGTCTGCTGGAGCTGGGGGTCAGGCCCAGGGAGGAGCATCTGCAGGGGCTGAGGGTCATGCCCAGGGAGGGGCGTCTGCAGGGGCTGGGGGTCAGTCCCCAGGGAGGGGCATCTGCAGAGGCTGTGGGTCAGGCCCCAGGGAGGGCCATCTGCAATGGCTGTGGTCAGTCCCCAAGGAGGGGCTTCTGCAGGGGCTGGGGGTCAGGCCCAGGGAGGGCTGCCTGTAGGGATTGGGGGTCATGCCCAGGGAGGGGTATCTGCAGGGGCTAGAGTCAGTCCCCAGGGATGGGCATCTGCAGGAGCTGGGGTTCAGTCCTCCGGGAGGGGTGTCTGCAGGGGCTCGGGGTCAGTCTCCAGCGAGGGGAATCTGCAGGGGCTGTGGTCAGTCCCCAAGCAGGGGCGTCTGCAGGGGCTGGGGGTCAGGCCCAGGGAGGGTTTTCTGTAGGTGCTGGGGGTCAGGCCCAGGGAGGGGCATCTGCAGGGGCTGGGGGTCAGGCCCAGGGAGGGGCATCTGCCTGGGCTGTGGTCAGTCCCCAAGTGGGGCGTCTGCTGAGGCTGGGGATCAGGCCCAGGGAGGGGCATCTGCAGTGGCTTGGGTTCAGGCCCAGGGAGGGGCGTCTGCAGGGGCTGGGGGTCAGTCCCCAGGGAGGGGCATCTGCAGAGGCATTGGGTCAGTCCCCAGGGAAGGGCACCTGCAGGGGCTGTGGTCAGTCCCCAGCGAGGGGCCTCTGCAGGGGCTGTGGTCAGTCCCCAAGGAGGGGCGTCTGCAGGGGCTGGGGGTCATGCCCAGGGAGGGGCATCTGCAGGGGCTGGGGGTCATGCCCAGGGAGTGGCGTTTGCAGGGGTGGGGGTCAGTCCCCAGGGAGGGGCATCTGCAGAGGCTTAGGGTCAGTCCTCAGGGAGGGGCATCTGCAGGGGCTGTGGTCAATCCCCTAGGAGGGGCGTCTGCACAGGCTGTGGGTCAGGCCCAGGGAGGGCTGCCTGCAGGGATTGAGGGTCAGGCCCAGGGAGGGGCATCTGCAGGGTCTAGGGTCAGTCCCCAGGGATGGGCATCTGTTGTATGCTTTACATTGGATTGTTCTAGCCCTCCCCCGCCAAGAGAATTCGGTGAGTCCTATTAATTTGGCGGGCCTGCTTGGCCCCGCCCCAAAAGGAACCCAGAGAGAGGGTTCCTGAGTCAGAGAGTTCCTGAGTTCCTGAGTTCCGGAGTTCGAGAGTGCGAGAGTGCGAGAGTTTCTGAGTTGGAGAGTGCCAGAGTTAGCCAGAGTTCCTGAGTTCCCGAGTGACAGAGTTCCTGAGTTCCTGAGTTCGAGAGTTTCAGGGTTACAGAGTAAGAGAGAGTTCCAGTGTGCCAGAGTTTTAGAGGGCTCTCAAGTACGAGAGTTCTAGAGTGCCAGAGTTCGAGAGTTCCTGGGTTCCTGAGTTCGAGAGTAAGGGAGAGGGTTCCTGAGTTCCAGAGAAAAGAGAGAGTGCTTGCGCCAACTCAAAGAGACAGCCGAGTTCTGTTTGGTGATTAGTTTGTCTTAGTTTGTGAATCGTTGTTCCTGAATAAAGAAATACAGCTGCCCTGCCCAGCCGTTGTCTCCGCGTCTCTGTTACCCGCCCGCGAAACCAACCCGGCCAGCAAGAGCCTCCGAAATTTTAACAACAGGCATCTGCAGGGGCTGGGGTTCAGTTCTCAGGGAAGAGTGTCTGCAGAGGCTGGGGGTCTGTCCTCAGGGAGGGGTGTCTGCAGGGGCTGGGGTTGAGGCTCACGAAGGGGTGTCTGCAGATTCTGGGGGTCAGGCCCAGGGAGCAGCATCTGCAGTGGCTGGGGTTCAGGCCCAGGGAGGGACGTCTGCAGGGTCTGGGGGTCAGTCCCCAAGGAGGGGCATCTGCAGAGGCTGTGGGTCAGTCCCCAGGGAAGGGCATCTGCAGTGGCTCGGGGTCAGGCCCAGGGAGGGGCATCTGCAGGGTCTGGGGGTCAGTCCCCAGGGAGGGTCATCTGTAGAGGCTGTGGTTCAGTCCCCAGGGAAGGGCATCTGCAGGGGCTGTGGTCAGTCCCTAGCGAGGGGCATCTGCAGGGGCTGGGGGTCATGCCCATGGAGGGGCATCTGCAGGGGCTACGGTCAGTCCCCAGGGATGGGCATCTGCAGGGGCTGGGGTTCAGTCCTCAGGGAGGGGTGTCTGCAGGGGCTGGGGGTCAGGCCCAGGGAGGGTTGTCTGCAGGAGCTGGGGGTCAGGCCCAGGGAGGGGCATCTGAAGGGGCAGGGGGTAAGGCCCTGGGAGGGACATCTGCCTGGGCTGTGGTCAGTGCCCAAGGGGGCGTCTGCAAGTCAGGGGGTTAAGCCCTGGGAAGGGCACGAGCAGGGCCAGGGTGTCAGGCAAACGGTGGGGTGTCTGCAGGGGCTGGGGGTCAGGACCAGAGAGGGCTGCCTACAGGGGCTGGGAGTCAATCCCCAGGAAGGGGCATCTGCAGGGGCTGGGGGTCAGGCCCAGGAAGAGGTGTCTGCAGGGGCTGGGGGTCAGGCCCAGGGAGGGGTGTCTGCAGGGGCTCGGGGTCAGGCCCATGTTGGGGCATGTGCAGGGGCTGGGGGTCAGGCCCAGGGAGGGGCGTCTGCAGTGGCTGGGGGTCAGGCCAAGGGAGGGGCATCTGCAGGGGCTGTGGTCAGTCCTCAAGGGGGTCGTCTGCAGGGGCTGTGGGTCAGGCCCAGGGAGGGCTGCCTGTAGGGGCTGGAGGTCTGTCCCCAGGGAGGGGCATCTGCAGGGGCTGGGGTCAGTCCCAGGGAGGGGTGTCTGCAGGGGCTGGTGTCAGGCCCAGGGAGGGGTGTCTGCAGGGGCTGGGGGTCAAGCCCAGGGAGGGGTGACTGCAAGGCCTGGGGGTCAGCCCCAGGGAGGGTCTTTGCAGGGACTGTGGTTCAGGCCCAGGGAGGAGTGTCTGCCGGGTCTGGGGGTCAGGCCCTGGGAAGGGCGTCTATTGGGCCTGGTGTCAGCCCTCGGAGGGGTGTCTGCAGCGGCTTGGGTCAGGCCCATGGAGAGGCATCTGCAGGGTCAGGGGGTTAAGCCCTGGGAAGGGCACGAGCAGGGCCTGGGTGTCAGGCAAACAGAGGGGTGTCTGAAGGGGCTGGGGGTCAGGCCCAGGGAGGGCTGCCTACAGGGGCTGGGGGTCAGTCCCCAGGGAGGGGCATCTGCAGGGTCTGGGGTCAGTCCTAGGGAGGGGTGTCTGAAGGGTCTGGGGGTCAGGCCCAGGGATGGGCATCTGCAGGTGCTGGGGGTAATGCCCAGGGTGGGGCGTCTGCAGGGGCTGGGGGTCAGGACCAGGGAGGGGCATCTGCAGAGGCTGTGGGTCAGTCCCCAGGGATGGGCATCTGCAGAGGCTGTGGTCAGTCATCAAGGAGGGGCGTCTGCAGGGGCTGGGGGTCCGGCCCAGGAAGGGCTGCCTGCAGGGATTGGGGGTCAGACCCAGGGAGGGGCATCTGCAGGGGCTAGGGTCAGTCCCTAGGGATGGGCATCTGCAGGGGCTGGGGTTCAGTCCCCAAGGAGGGGTGTCTGCAGGGCCTGGGGGTCAGACCCAGGGAGGGGCATCTGCAGGGCCTGGGGTTGTAGCCCAGGGAGGTTCTCTGCAGGGGCTGGGGGTCAGGCCCAGGGAGGGGCGTCTGCAGGGGCTCGGGGTCAGGCCCATGTTGGGGCATCTGCAGGGGCTGTGGTCAGTCCTCAAGGGGGTCGTCTGCAGGGGCTGTGGGTCAGGCCCAGGGAGGGCTGCCTGCAGGGGCTGGAGGTCTGTCCCCAGGGAGGGGCATCTGCAGGGGCTGGGGTCAGTCCCAGGGAGGGGTGTCTGCAGGGGCTGGTGTCAGGCCCAGGGAGGGGTGTCTGCAGGGGCTGGGGGTCCGGCCCAGGAAGGGCTGCCTGCAGGGATTGGGGGTCAGACCCAGGGAGGGGCATCTGCAGGGGCTAGGGTCAGTCCCTAGGGATGGGCATCTGCAGGGGCTGGGGTTCAGTCCCCAGGGAGGGGTGTCTGCAGGGCCTGGGGGTCAGACCCAGGGAGGGGCATCTGCAGGGCCTGGGGTTGAAGCCCAGGGAGGTTCTCTGCAGGGGCTGGGGTTCAGGCCCAGGGAGGGGCTTCTGCAGGGGCTGTTGGTCAGGCCCAGGGAGGCGTGTCTGCAGTGTCTGGGGGTCAATCCCAAGGAGGGGCATCTGAGGGACTGGGGGTCAGGCTCAGGGAGGGGCGTCTTCAGGGGCTGGGAGTCAGAACCAGGGAGTGTTGTCTGCAGGTGCTGGGGGTCCGGCCCAGGAAGGAATGCCTGCAGGGGCTGGGGGTCCGGCCCAGGGAAGGGCGTCTGCATGGGCTTGGGTTCAGGACCAGGGAGGGTCTTCTGCAGGGGCTGGGGGTCAGGCGATGGGAGAGGTGTCTGCAGGGGCTGGAGGTCAGCCCCAGCGAGGGGCGTCTGCATGGGCTGGTTTCAGGACCAGGGAGGGTCTTCTGCAGGGGCTGGTGGTCAGGCCCAGGGAGGGTTGTCTGCACAGGCTGGAGGTCAGAACCAGGGATGGGCGTCTTCAGGGGCTGGGGGACAGGACCTGGGAGGGGCATCTGAAGGGGCTGGGGTTCAGGACCTGGCAGGGCGTCTGCAGGGGCTGTGGTTCAGTCTTTAGGGAGGGGTATCTGCTGGGTCTTTGGTTCAGGCCCAGGGAGGGTTGTCTGCAGGTTCTGGTGTCAGTCCCCAGGGAGGGGTTTCTGCAGGGGCTGGAGCTCTGGGCCAAGAAGTGGTGTCTGCAGGGGCTGGGTGTCAGGCCCAGGGAGGGGTGTCTGCAGGGGCTGGGGGTAAGGTGTCTGCAGAGCCTGGGTGTCAGGCCAAAGGAGGGGTGTCTGCAGGGGCTGGGAGTCAGGCCCAGGGAGGGGCATCTGCAGGGCCTGGGGATCAGGCCCATGGAAGGGCTTCTGCAGGGGCTGAGGGTCAGGTCCATGGAGGGGCATCTGCAGAGGCTTGGGGTCAGGCCCAGGGAGTGGCGTCTGCAGGAGCTGGGTGTCAGTCCCAGTGAGGGTTGTCTGCAGGTTCTGGTGCTCAGGTCCTGGGAAGGGCGACTGCAGGGCCAGGGGGTCAGCCCCAGGGAGGGTCTCTGCAGGGGCTGGGCGTCAGGCCCAGGAAGGGCTTCTGCAGGGGCTGTGGTTCAGGCCCATGAGGGACGTCGGCAGGGACGGGGGGTCAGGCCCAGGGAGGGGCATTTGCAGGGTTTGGGGTTCAGTCTCCAGGGAGGGTGTCAGCAGGGGCTGGGGGTCAGGCCCAGGCAGGGGTGTCTGCAGGGGCTGGGGGTCAGAACCAGGGAATGTTGTCTGCAGGGGCTGGGGGTTCGGCCCAGGAAGGAATGCCTGCATGGGCTTGGGTTCAGGACCAGGGAGGGTCGTCTGCAGGGGCTGGGGGTCAGGCTCAGGGAGGGGTGTCTGCAGGGGCTGGAGGTCAGAACCAGGGAGGGGCGTCTTCAGGGGCTGGGGGTCAGGACCTGGGAGGGGCATCTGAAGGGGCTGGAGTTCAGGACCTGGCAAGGCGTCTGCAGGGGCTGTGGTTCAGTCTCCAGGGAGGGGTGTCTGCAGGGTCTTGGTTCAGGCCCAGGGAGGAGTGTCTGCAGGTTCTGGTGTCAGTCCCCAGGGAGGGGTGTCTGCAGGGGCTGGAGCTCTGGGCCAAGAAGTGGTGTCTGCAGGGGCTGGGTGTCAGGCCCAGGGAGGGGTGTCTGCAGGGGCTGGGGGTCAGGTGTCTGCAGAGCCTGGGTGTCAGGCCAAAGTAGGGGTGTCTGCAGGGGCTGGGAGTCAGGCCCAGGGAGGGGCATCTGCAGGGGCTGGTGATCAGGCCCAGGGAAGGGCTTCTGCAGGGGCTGAGACACCCCTCCTTTTGCCTGACACCCAGGCCCTGCTCGTGCCCTTCCCAGGGCTTAAGCCCCTGACCCTGCAGATGCCCCTCTCTGGGCCTGACTCCGAGCCGCTGCAGACACCCCTCCGTGGGCTGACACCCAGGCCCTGTAGACGCCCTTCCCTGGGCCTGACCTCCAGAACCTGCAGACGACCCTCACTGGGACTGACACCCAGCCCCTGCAGACAACCCTCCATGGAGACTGACCCCCAGCCCCTGCAGACGCCGCTCCTTGGGCCTGACCCCCAGCCTCTGCAGATGCCCCTCCCTGGACCTGACCCTCAGCCCCTGCAGAAGCCCTTCCCTGGGCCTGATCACCAGCCCCTGCAGACACCCCTCCTTTGGCCTGACACCCAGGCTCTGCAGACACGTGACCCCCAGTCCCTGCAGACACCCCTCCCTGGGCCTGACCACCAGCCCCTGCAGACACCACTTCTTGGCCCAGAGCTCCAGCCCCTGCAGACACCCCTACCTGGGGACTGACAACAGAACCTGCAGACACACCTCCCTGGGCCTGAACCAAAGACTCTGCAGACTGAACCCAGGCCCCTGCAGACGCCTTGCCAGGTCATGAACCCCAGCCCCTTCAGATGCCCCTCCCAGGTCCTGACCCCCAGCCCCTGAAGATGCCCCTCCCTGGTTCTGACCTCCAGCCCCTGCAGACACCCCTCCCTGAGCCTGACCCCCAGCCCCTGCAGACGAGCCTCCCTGGTCGTGAACTCAAGCCCATGCAGATGCCCCTTCCTGGCCTGACCCCCAGCCCCTGCAGGCATTCCTTCCTGGGCCGAACCCCCAGCCCCTGCAGACAACATTCCCTGGTTCTGACCCTCAGCCCCTGAAGACACCACTCCCTGGGCCTGATCCCCAGTCCCTGCAGACGCCCCTCCCTGGGCTTGACCCCGAGACACTGTAGACACGCCTCCCTGGGCCTGACACACAGCCCCTGCAGAAGCCCCTCCCTGGGCCTGAACCCCAGCCCCTGCAGAGAACCTCCCTGGGCCTGACCCCCAGGCCCTGCAGATGCCCCTCCCTGGGTCTGACCCCCAGGCCCTGCAGACGCCCCTCCTTGGGGAATGAACCCCAGCCACTGCAGATGCCCATCCCTGGGGACTGACCCTAGCCCCTGCAGATGCCCAACCCTGGGCATGAACCCCAATCCCTGCAGGCAGCCCTTCCTGGGCCTGACCCCCAGCCCTTGCAGACGCCCCTCCTTGGGGACTGACCACAGCCTCTGCAGATGCCCCTCCCTGGGGACTGACCCACAGCCTCTGCAGATGCCCCTCACTGGGGACTGACACCAGAACCTGCAGACACCCCACCCTGGGTCTGAACCAAAGACCCTGCAGACACCCCTCCCTGGAGACTGAACCCAGGCCCCTGCAGACGCCCTGCCAGGTCCTGAACCCCAGCCCCTTCAGATGCCCCTCCCAGGTCCTGACCCCCAGCCCCTGAAGACGCCACTCCATGGTTCTGACCTCCAGCCCCTGCAGACACCCCTCCCTGAGCCTGACCCCCAGCCCCTGCAGACGACCCTACCTGGTCCTGAACCCAAGCCCATGCAGACGCCCCTCCCTGGGCCTGACCCCCAGCCCCTGCAGGCATTCCTTCCTGGGCCGAAACCCCAACCCCTGCAGACAACATTCCCTGGTTCTGACCCCCAGCCCCTAAAGACGCCCCTCCCTGGGCCTGACCCCCAGTCCGTGCAGATGCCCCTCCCTGGGCTTGACCCCGAGACACTGCAGACACGACTCCCTGGGACTGACACACAGCCCCTCCAGAAGCCCCTCCCTGGGCCTGAACCCCAGTCCCTGCAGAGAACCTCCCTGGGCCTGACCCCCAGGCCCTGCAGATGCCCCTCCCTGGGCATGACCCCCAGACCCTGCAGATGCCCCTCCCTGGGCCTGACCCCCAGCCCCTGCAGACACCCCTCCCTAGGACTGACCCCAGCCACTGCAGATGCCCCTCCCTGGGGACTGACCCCCAGCCCCTCTAGGCAGCCCTCCCTGGTCCTGTCCCCCAGCCCCTGCAGAAACCCCTCCGTTTGCCTGACACCCAGGCCCTGCTCGTGCTCTTCCCAGGGCTTAACCCCCTGACCCTGCAGATGCCTCTCACTGGGCCTGACCAGAGCCGCTGCAGACACCCCTCCGTGGGCTGACACCCAGGCCCAGTAGACGCCCTTCCCAGGGCCTGACCCCCAGCCCCTGCAGACACCCCTCCCTGGGCCTGACCCCCAGCACCTGCAGACACCCCTCCATGGGACTGACACCAGCCCCTGCAGGTGCCCCTCCCTGGGGACAGACCTCCAGCCCCTGCAGGCAGCCCTCCCTGGGCCTGACCCCCAGCCCCTGCAGACGCCCCCCTTGGGCACTGACTACAGCCCCTGCAGATGCCCCTACCTGGGCCTGACCCCCAGCCAGCGCAGACGACCCTCCCTGGTCCTGAACCCAAGCCCATGCAGACGCCCCTCCCTGGGCCTGACCCCCAGCCCCTGCAGATGCCCCTCCATGGGCTTGACCCCAAGACACTGCAGACACGCCTCCCTGGGCCTGACACACAGCCCCTGCAGAAGCCCCTCCCTGGGTCTGAACCCCAGCCCCTGCAGACACCCCTCCCTGGGACTGACCCCAGCCCCTGCAGATTCCCCTCCCTGAGGACAGACCCCCAGCCGCTGCAGGCAGCCCTCCCTGGGCCTGACCCCCAGCCCCTGCAGACGCTCCCATGGGGACTGACCACAGCCCCTGCAGATGCCACTCCCTGGGCCTGACCCCCAGCCCCTGCAGATGCCCCACCCTGGGGACTGACCCCCAGCCCCTGCAGACACCACGACCTGAGGACTGAACCCCAGCCCCTGCAGATGCCCATCCCTGGGGACTGACCCTAGCCCCTGCAGATGCCCCTCCCTGGGCCTGACCCACAATCCCAGCAGGCAGCCCTCCCTGGGCCTGACCCCCAGCCCCTGCAGACGCCCCTCCTTGGGGACTGACCACAGCCCCTGCAGATGCCCCTCCTGGGGACTGACTGACCCACAGCCTCTGCAGATGCCCCTCCCTGGGTACTGACCCCCAGCCCCTGCAGACACCCATCTCTGAGGACTGACCCCATCCCCTGCAGATGCCCCTCCCTGGGCATGACCCCCAGCCCCTTCGGACACCCCTCCCTGGGACTGACCCCAGCCCCTGCAGATGCCCCTTCCTGGGGACTGACGCCCAGCCACTGCAGGCAGCCCTCCCTGGTCCTGACCCCCAGATCCTTCAGACACCCCTACGTTTGCCTGACACTCAGGCCCTGCTCATGCCCTTCACAGGGCTTAACCCCCTGTCCCTGCAGATGCCTCTCCCTGGGCCTGACCCAAGCCACTGCAGACACCCCTCCGTGGGTTGACACCCAGGCCCTGTTTATGCCCTTCCCAGGGACTTACCCCCAGACCCTGCAGACACGCCTCCCTGGGCCTGACCCCCAGCCCCAGCAGGCATTCCTTCCTGGGCCGGACCCCCAGCCCCTGCAGACAACACTCCCTGGTTCTGACCCCCAGCCCCTGAAGACGCCCCTCCCTGGGCCTGACCCCCAGTCCCTGCAGATGCCCCTTCCAGGGCCTCACCCCCAGCCCCTGCAGACGCCCCTCCTTGGGGACTGAACCCCAGCCCCTGCAGATGCCCATCCCTGGGGACTGACCCTAGCCCCTGCAGATGCCCATCCCTGGGGACTGACCCTAGCCCCTGCAGATGCCCCTCCCTGGGCCTGACCCCCAATCCCTGCAGGCAGCCCTTCCAGGGCCTGAACCTCAGCCCCTGCAGACGCCCCTCCTTGGGGACTGACCCCAGCCCCTGCAGATGCCCCTTCCTGGGGACTGACCCACAGCCTCTGCAGATGCCCCTCCCTGGGCCTGACCCCCAATCCCTGCAGGCATCCCTCCCTGGCCATGACCCCCAGCCCCTGCAGATGCCCCTCCCTGGGCCTGACCCCCAGCCCCTGCAGACACACCTCCCTGGGACTGACCCCAGCCCCTGCAGATGCCCCTCCTTGGGGACTGACCCCCAGCCCCTGCAGGCAGCCCTCCCTGGGCCTGACCCAAGCCGCTGCAGACACCCCTCCGTGGGCTGACACCCAGGCCCAGTAGACATCCTTCCCAGAGCCTGACCCCCAGACCCGGCAGACACGCCTCCCTGGGCCTAACCCACAGCCCCAGCAAAGACCCTACCTGGGGCTGACCCCCAGGCCTTGCAGTTGCCCCTCCCTGGGCCTGACACCCAGCCCCTGCAGACGCCGCTCCCTGGGCCTGGCCCCCAGCCTCTGCAGATGCCCCTCCCTGGACCTGACTTCCAGCCCCTGCAGACACCCCTCCTTTGGCCTGACACCCAGGCTCTGCAGACACCTGACACCCAGTCTCTGCAGACACCCCTCCCTGGGCCTGACACCCAGCCCCTGCAGACACCACTTCTTGGCCCAGAGCTCCAGCCCCTGCAGACACCCCTCCCTGGGGACTGACACCAGAACCTGCAGACACCCCTCCCTGGGTCTGAACCAAAGACCCTGCAGACACCCCTCCCTGGAGACTGAACCCAGGCCCCTGCAGACGACCTGCCAGGTCCTGAACCCCAGCCCCTTCAGATGCCCCTCCCAGGGCCTGACCCCCAGCCCCTGAAGACGCCCCCTCCCTGGTTCTGACCTCCAGCCCCTGCAGACACCCCTCCCTGATCCTGACCCCAAGCCCCTGCCGATGACCCTCCCTGGTCCTGAACCAAAGCCCATACAGACGCCCCACCCTGGGCCTGACCCACAGCCCCTGCAGGCATTCCTTCCTGGGCCGGACTCCCAGCACCTGCAGACAATACTCCCTGGTTCTGACCCCAGCCCCTGAAGACGCCCCTCCCTGGGCCTGACCCCCAGTACCTGCAGATGCCCCTCCTTGGGATTGACCTCCAGACACTGCAGACACTACTCCCTGGGCCTGACCCACAGCCCCTCCCGAAGCCCCGCCCTAGGCCTGAACCCCAGCCCCTGCAGAGAACCTCCCTGGGCCTGACCCCCAGGCCCTAGAGATGCCACTCCCTGGGCCTGACCCCCAGCCCGTGCAGACGCCCCTCCTTGGGGACTGAACCCCAGCCCCTGCAGATGTCCATCCCTGGGGACTGACCCTAGACCCTACAGATGCCCCTCCCTGGGCCTGACCCCCAGCCCCTGCAGACGCCCCTCCTTGGGGACTGACCACAGCCTCTGCAGATGCCCCTCCCTGGGGACTGACCCACAGCCTCTGCAGATGCCCCTCCCTGGGGACTGACCCCCAGCCCCTGCAGACACCCCTCCCTGGGCATGACCCCCAGCCCCTGCAGATGCCCCTCCCTGGGCATGACCCCCAGGCTCTGCAGACACCCCTCCCTAGGACTGACCCCAGCCCCTGCAGATGTCGCTCCCTGGGGACTGACCCCCAGCCCCTCCAGGCAGCCCTCCTTGGTCCTGACCCCCAGCCCCTTCTGACACCCCTCTGTTTGCCTGACACCCAGGCCCTGCTAGTGCCCTTCCCAGGGCTTAACCCCCTGACCCTGCAGATGCCTCTCCCTGGGCCTGACCCAAGCCACTGCAGACACCCCTCCGTGGGCTGACACCCAGGCCCAGTAGACGCCGTACCCAGGGCCTGACCCCCGACCATGCAGACACGCCTCCCTGGGCCTGACCACCAGCCCCTGCAGACACACCTCCCTGGGACTGACCCCAGCCCCTGCATATGCCACTCCCTGGGTCTGACCCCCAGCCCCTGCAGGCAGCCCTCCGTGGGCCTGACACGAGCCACTGCAGACACCCCTCCGTGGGATGACACCCAGGCCCAGTAGACGCCCTTCCTAGGGCCTGACCCCCAGACCCTGCAGACACGCCTCCCTGGGCCTGACCCACAGACCCTGCAAAGACCCTCCCTGGGGCTGACCCCCAGGCATTGCAGTCGCCCCTCCCTGGGCCTGACCCCCAGCCCCTGCAGACACCCCTCCCTGGGACTGACCCCAGCCCCTGCAGATGCCCCTCCCTGAGGACAGACCCCCAGCCCCTGCAGGCAGTCTTCCCTGGGCCTGACCCCCAGCTCCTGCAGACGCCCCCCATGGGGACTGACCACAGCCCCTGCAGATGCCACTCCCTGGGCCTGACCCCCAGCCCCTGCAGACGCCCCTCCTTGGTTACTGACCATAGCCCCTGCAGATGCCCCACCTTGTGGACTGACCCCCAGCCCCTGCAGAGACCCCGCCCTGAGGACTGAACCCCAGCCCCTGCAGATGCCCATCCCTGGGGACTGACCCTAGCCCCTGCAGATGCCCCTCCCTGGGCCTGACCCACAATCCCAGCAGGCAGCCCTCCCTGGGCCTGACCCCCAGCCCCTGCAGACGCCCCTCATTGGGGACTAACCACAGCCCCTGCAGATGCCCCTCCTGGGGACTGACCCACAGCCTCTGCAGATGCCCCTCCCTGGGTACTGACCCCCAGCCCCTGCAGACACCCCTCCCTGAGGACTGACCCCATCACCTGCAGAAGCCCCTCCCTGGGGATGACCCCCAGCCCCTGCAGACACCCCTCCCTGGGACTGACCCCAGCCCCTGCAGGCAGCCCTCCCTGGTCCTGACCTCCAGGCCCTTCAGACACCCCTCTGTTTGCCTGACACCCAGGCCCTGCTCTTGCCCTTCCCAGGGCTTAACCCCCTGACCCTGCAGATGCCTCTCCCTGGGCCTGACCCGAGCCACTGCAGACACCCCTCCTTGGGCTGACACCCAGGCCCTGTTTATGCCCTTCCCAGGGACTTACCCAGAGACCCTGCAGACACTCCTCCCTGGGCCTGACCCACAGCACCTGCAGAAGCCCCACCCTGGGCCTAAACCCCAGCCCCTGCAGAGAACCTCCCTGGTCCTGAACCCAAGCCCATGCAGACGCCCCTCCCTGGGCCTGACCCCCAGCCCCTGCAGGCTTTCCTTCCTGGGCCAGAACCCCAGCCCCTGCAGACAACACTCCCTGGTTCTGACCCCCAGCCCCTGAAGACTCCCCTCCCTGGGCCTGACCCCCAGTCCCTGCAGATGCCCCTCCTTGGGATTGACCTCCAGACACTGCAGACAAGCCTCCCTGGGCCTGACCCACAGCTCCTGCACAAGCCCCGCCCTGGGCCTGAACCCCAGCCCCTGCAGAGAACCTCCCTGGGCCTGACCCCCAGGCCCTAGAGATGCCACTCCCTGGGCCTGACCCCCAGCCCCTGCCGACGCCCCTCCTTGGGGACTGAACCCCAGCCCCTGCAGATGCCCATCCCTGGGGACTGACCCTAGCCCCTGCAGATGCCCCTCCCTGGGCCTGACCCCCAGCCCCTGCAGACACCCCTCCCTAGGACTGACCCACAACCTCTGCAGATGCCCCTCCCTGGGGACTGACCCCCAACCCCTGCAGATGCCCCTCCCTGGGCTGACCCCCAGCCCCTGCAGACACCCCTCCCTAGGACTGACCCCAGCCCCTGCAGATGTCCCTCCCTGGGGACTAACCCCCAGCCCCTCCAGGCAGCCATCCTTGGTCCTGACCCCCAGCCCCTTCAGACACCCCTCTGTTTGCCTGACACCCAGGCCCTGCTCTTGCCCTTCCCAGGGCTTAACCCCCTGACCCTGCAGATGCCTCTCCCTGGGCCTGACCCGAGCCGCTGCAGACACCCATCCGTGGGGTGACACCCAGGCCCAGTAGACGCCCTTCCCAGGGCCTGACCCCCAGACCCTGCAGACACGCCTCCCTGGGCCTGACCCACAGCCCCTGCAAAGACCCTCCCTGGGGCTGACCCCCAGCCCCTGCAGACACCCCTCCCTGGGCCTGACCCCCAGCCCCTGCAGACACAAGTCCCTGGGCCTGACACCCAGCCCCTGCAGGCAGCCCTCCATGGGCCTGACCCCCAGCCCCTGCAGATGCCCCCCATGGGGACTGACCACAGCCCCTGCAGATGCCACTCCCTGGGCCTGACCCCCAGCCCCTGCAGTCGCCCCTCCTTGAGGACTGACCACAGCCCCCGCAGATGCCCCACCCTGGGGACTGACCCCCAGCCCCTGCAGACACCCCGCCCTGAGGACTGAACCCCAGCCCCTGCAGATGCCCATCCCTGGGACTGACCCTAGCCCCTGTAGATGCCCCTCCCTGGGCCTGACCCACAATCCCAGCAGGCAGCCCTCCCTGGGCCTGACCCCCAGCCCCTGCAGACGCCCCTCATTGGGGACTGACCACAGCCCCTGCAGATGCCCCTCCTGGGGACTGACCCACAGCCTCTGCAGACGCCCCTCCCTGGGCCTGACACCCAGCCCTTGATGATGACCCAACCTGGGCCTGACCCCGAGCCCCTGCAGATGCCCCTTCCTGGGGATTGACCCCCAGCCCCTGCAGGCAGCCCTCTCTGGTCCTGACCCCCAGACCCTGCAGACACCCCTCCGTTTGCCTGACACCCAGGCCCAGCTCGTGCCCTTCCCAGGGCTTAACCCCCTGACTTGCAGATGCCCCTCCCTGGGCCTGACCTGGAGCCGCTGCAGACACCCCTCCGTGGGCTGACACCCAGGCCCTGTAGACGCCCTTCCCAGGGCCTGACCACCAGAACCTGCAGACAACCCTCACTGGGACTGACACACAGCCCCTGCAGACACCTCTCCATGGAGACTGACCCCCAGCCCCTGCAAACGCCACTCCCTGGGCCTGACCCCCAGCCTCTGCAGATGCCCCTCCCTGGACCTGACCTTCCGCCCCTGCAGAAGCCCTTCCCTGGGCCTGATCACCAGCCCCTGCAGATGTCCCTCCCTGGGCCTGACTCCCAGCCCCTGCAGACACCCCTCCTTTGGCCTGACACCCAGGCTCTGCAGACACCTGACACCCAGTCTCTGCAGACACCCCTCCCTGGGACTGACCCCCAGCCCCTGCAGATGCCCCTCCTTGGGGACTGACCACAACCTCTGCAGATGCCCCTCCCTGGGGACTGACCCACAACCTCTGCAGACCCCCTCCCTGGGGACTGACCCCCAGCCCCTGCTGACGCCCCTCCCTGGGCATGACCCCCAGCCCCTGCAAATGCCCCTCCCTGAGCCTGACCCCCAGCCCCTGCAGTCAGCCCGCCCTGGGCCTGACCCAAGCCGCTGCAGACACCCCTCCATGGGCTGACACCCAGGCCAAGTAGACGCCCTTCCCAGGGCCTGACCCCCAGACCCGGCAGACACGCCTCCCTGGGCATGACCCACAGCCCTTGCAGATGCCGCTCCCTGGGCCTGACCCCCAGCCTCTGCAGATGCCCCTCCATGGACCTGACCCTCAGCCCCTGCAGAAGCCCTTCCCTGGGCCTGATCACCAGCCCCTGCAGATGCCCCTCCCTGGGCCTGACTCCCAGCCCCTGCAGACACCCCTCCTTTGGCCTGACACCCAGGCTCTGCAGACACCTGACCCCCAATCCCTGCAGACACCCCTCCCTGGGCCTGACACCCAGCCCCTGCAGACACCACTTCTTGGCCCAGAGCTCCAGCCCCTGCAGACACCCCTCCCTGGGGACTGACACCAGAACCTGCAGACGCCCCTCCCTGGGCCTGAACCAAGACCCTGCAGACACCCCTCCCTGGAGACTGAACCCAGGCCCCTGCAGACGCCCTGCCAGGTCCTGAACCCCAGCCCCTTCAGATGCCCCTCCCAGGTCCTGACCCCCAGTCGAGAAGACGCCCCTCCCTGGTTCTGACCTCCAGCCCCTGCAGACACCCCTCCCTGAGCCTGACCCCCAGCCCCTGCAGACGACCCTCACTGGTCCTGAACCCAAGCCCATGCAGACGCCCCACCCTGGGCCTGACCCCCAGCCCCTGCAAGCATTCCTTCCTGGGCCGGACTCCCAGCCCCTGCAGACAACACTCCCTGGTTCTGACCCCCAGCCCCTAAAGACGCCCCTCCCTGGGCCTGACCCCCAATCCCTACAGATGCCCCTCCTTGGGATTGACCTCCAGACACTGCAGACATGCCTCCCTGGGCCTGACCCACAGCCCCTGCACAAGCCCCGCCCTGGGCCTGAACCCCAGCCCCTGCAGAGAACCTCCCTGGGCCTGACCCCCAGGCCCTGCAGATGCCACTCCCTGGGCCTGACCCCCAGCCCCTGCATAGCCCCTCCTTGGGGACTGACCACAGCCCCTGCAGATGCCCCTCCTGGGGACTGACCCACAGCCTCTGCAGATGCCCCTCCCTGGTTGACCCCCAGCCCCTTCAGACACCCCTACGTTTGCCTGACACTCAGGCCATGCTCATGCCCTTCCCAGGGCTTAAACCCCTGTCCCTGCAGATGCCTCTCCCTGGGCCTGACCCAAGCCACTGCAGACACCCCTCCGTGGGTTGACACCCAGGCCCTGTTTATGCCCTTCCCAGGGACTTACCCCCAGACCCTGCAGACACGCCTCGCTGGGCCTGACCCCCAGCCCCAGCAGGCATTCCTTCCTGGGTCAGACCCCCAGCCCCTGCAGACAACACTCCCTGGTTCTGACCCCCAGCCCCTGAAGACGCCCCACCCTGGGTCTGACCCCCAGTCCCTGCAGATGCCCCTTCCAGGGCCTCACCCCCAGCCCCTGCAGACGCGCCTCCTTTGGGACTGAACCCCAGCCCCTGCAGATGCCCATCCCTGGGGACTGACCCTAGCCCCTGCAGATGCCCCTCCCTGGGCCTGACCCCCAATCCCTGCAGGCAGCCCTTCCAGGGCCTGAACCCCAACCCCTGCAGACGCCCCTCCTTGGGGACTGAACCCCAGCCCCTGCAGATGCCCCTTCCTGGGGACTGACCCACAGCCTCTGCAGATGCCCCTCCCTGGGCCTGACCCCCAATCCCTGAAGGCAGCCCTCCCTGGCCATGACCCCCAGCCCCTGCAGATGCCCCTCCATGGGCCTGACCCCCAGCCCCTGCAGACACACCTCCCTGGGACTGACCCCAGACCCTGCAGGCAGCCCTCCCTGGGCCTGACCCAAGCCGCTGCAGACACCCCTCCGTGGGCTGAGACCCAGGCCCAGTAGACGCCCTTCCCAGGGCCTGACCCCCCGACCCGGCAGACACGCCTCCCTGGGCCTGACCCACAGCCCCTGCAAAGACCCTCCCTGAGGCTGACCCCCAGGCCTTGCAGTTGCCCCTCCCTGGGCCTGACCCCCAGCCCCTGCAGACGCCGCTCCCTGGGCCTGACCCCCAGCCCCTGCAGACACCCCTCACTGGACCTGACCCTCAGCCCCTGCAGAAGCCGCTCCCTGGGCCTGACCCCCAGCCTCTGCAGATGCCCCTCCCTGGACCTGACTCCCAGCCCCTGCAGACACCCCTCCTTTGGCCTGACACCCAGGCTCTGCAGACACCTGACACCCAGTCTCTGCAGACACCCCTCCCTGGGCCTGACACCCAGCCCCTGCAGACACCACTTCTTTGCCCAGAGCTTCAGCCCCTGCAGACACCCCTCCCTGGGGACTGACACCAGAACCTGCAGACACCCCTCCCTAGGCCTGAATCAAAGACCCTGCAGACACCCCTCCCTGGAGACTGAACCCAGGCCCCTGCAGACGCCCTGCCAGGTCCTGAACCCCAGCCCCTTCAGATGCCCCTCCCAGGGCCTGACCCCCAGACCCTGAAGACGCCCCTCCCTGGTTCTGACCTCCAGCCCCTGCAGACACCCCTCCCTGAGCCTGACCTCCAGCCCCTGCAGACGACCCTCCCTGGTCCTGAACCAAAGCCCATACAGACGCCGCCCCCTGGGCCTGACCCCCAGCCCCTGCAGGCATTCCTTCCTGGGCCGGACTCCCAGCAACTGCAGACAATACTCCCTGGTTCTGACCCCAGCCCCTGAAGACGCCCCTCCCTGGGCCTGACCCCCAGTCCCTGCAGACACCCCTCCTTGGGATTGACCTCCAGACACTGCAGACACTACTCCCTGGGCCTGACCCACAGCACCTCCCGAAGCCCCGCCCTAGGCCTAAACCCCAGCCCCTGCAGAGAACCTCCCTGGGCCTGACCCCCAGGCCCTAGAGATGCCACTCCCTGGGCCTGACCCCCAGCCCCTGCATAGCCCCTCCTTGGGGACTGAAACCCAGCCCCTGCAGATGTCCATCCCTGGGGACTGACCCTAGACCCTACAGATGCCCATCCCTGGGCCTGACCCCCAATCCCTGCAGGCAGCCCTTCCTGGGCCTGACCCCCAGCCCCTGCAGACGCCCCTCCTTGGGGACTGACCACAGCCTCTGCAGATGCCCCTCCTGGGGACTGACCCACAGACTCTGCAGATGCCCCTCCCTGGGGACTAACCCCCAGCCCCTGCAGACACCCCTCCCTGGGCATGACCTCCAGCCCCTGCAGATGCCCCTCCTTGGGGACTGACCACAGCCTCTGCAGATGCCCCTCCCTGGGGACTGACCCACAGCCTCTGCAGACCCCCTCCCTGGGGACTGACCCACAGCCCCTGCTGACGCCCCTCCCTGGGCATGACCCCCAGCCCCTGAAGATGCCCTACCCTGAGCCTGACCCCCAGCCCCTGCTGGCAGCCCTCCCTGGGCCTGACCCAAGCCGCTGCAGACACCCCTCCGTGGGCTGACACCCAGGCCCAGTAGACGCCCTTCCCAGGGCCTGACCCCCAGACCCGGCAGACACGCCTCCCTGGGCCTGACCTACAGCCCCTGCAGACGCCGCTCCCTGGGCCTGACCCCCAGCCTCTGCAGATGCCCCTCCCTGGACCTGACCCTCAGCCCCTGCAGAAGCCCTTCCCTGGGCCTGATCACCAGCCCCTGCAGATGCCCCTCCCTGGGCCTGACTCCCAGCCCCTGCAGACACCCCTCCTTTGGCCTGACACCCAGCCCCTGCAGACACCACTTCTTGGCCCAGAGCTCCAGCCCCTGCAGACACCCCTCCCTGGGGACAGACACCAGAACCTGCAGACACCCCTCCCTGGGCCTGAACCAAAGACCCTGCAGACACCCCTCCCTGGAGACTGAACCCAGGCCCCTGCAGACGCCCTGCCAGGTCCTGAACCCCAGCCCCTTCAGATGCCCCTCCCAGGTCCTGACCCCCAGCCCCTGAAGACACCCCTCCATGGTTCTGACCTCCAGCCCCTGCAGACACCCCTTCCTGAGCCTTACCCCCAGCCCCTGCCGACGACCCTCCCTGGTCCTGAACCCAAGCCCATGCAGACGCCCCACCCAGGTCCTGACCCCCAGCCCCTGCAGGCATTCCTTCCTGGGCCGGACTCCCAGCCCCTGCAGACAACACTCCCTGGTTCTGACCCCCAGCCCCTAAAGACGCCCCTCCCTGGGCCTGACCCCCAGTCCCTGCAGATGCCCCTCCTTGGGATTGACCTCCAGACACTGCAGACACGCCTCCCTGGGCCTGACCCACAGCCCCTGCACAAGCCCCGCCCTGGGCCTGACCCCCAGGCCCTGCAGATGCCACTCCCTGGGCCTGACCCCCAGCCCCTGCATAGCCCCTCCTTGGGGACTGAACCCCAACCCCTGCAGATGCCCATCCCTGGGGACTGACCCTAGCCCCTGCAGATGCCCCTCCCTGGGTCTGACCCCCAATCCCTGCAGGCAGCCCTTCCTGGGCCTGACCCCCAGCCCCTGCAGACGCCCCTCCTTGGGGACCGACCACAGCCTCTGCAGATGCACCTCCCTGGGGACTGACCCCCAGCCCCTGCAGACGCCCCTCCCTGGGCCTGACCCCCAGCCCCTGCAGACACCCCTTCCTAGTACTGACCCCAGGCCCTGCAGATGTCCCTCTCTGGGGACTGACCCCCAGCCCCTCCAGGCAGCCCTCCTTGGTCCTGACCCCCAGCCCCTTCAGACACCCCTCTGTTTGCCTGACACCCAGGCCCTGCTCGTGCCCTTCCCAGGGTTTAACCCCCTGACCCTGCAGACACGCCTCCCTGGGCCTGACCGGAGCCGCTGCAAAGACCCTCCCTGGGGCTGACCCCCAGGCCTTACAGTCGCCCCTCCCTGGGCCTGAAGCCCAGCACCTGCAGAAACCCCTCCCTGGGCCTGATCCCCAGCCCCTGCAGATGTCCCTCCCTGAGGACAGACCCCCAGCCCCTGCAGGCAGCCCTCCCTGGGCCTGACCCCCAGCCCCTGCAGACGCCCCCCATGGGGACTGACCACAGCCTCTGCAGATGCCCCTCCCTGGGCCTGACCCCTAGCCCCTGCAGACACCCCTCCTTGGGGACTGACCACAGCCCCTGCATATGCACCACCCTGGGGACTGACCCCCAGCCCCTGCAGACACCCCGCCCTGAGGACTGAACCCCAACCCCTGCAGATGCCCATCCCTGGGACTGACCCACAATCCCAGCAGGCAGCCCTCCCTGTGCCTAACCCCCAGCCCCTGCAGACGCCCCTCCTTGGGGACTGACCACAGCCCCTGCAGATGCCCCTCCTGGGGACTGACCCACAGCCTCTGCAGATGCCCCTCCCTGGGTACTGACCCCCAGCCCCTGCAGTCAACCCTCCTTGAGGACTGACCCCATCCCCTGCAGATGCCCCTCCCTGGGGACTGACACCAGAACCTGCAGACACCCCTCCCTGGGCCTGAACCAAAGACCATGCAGACAACCCTCCCTAGAGACTGAACCACAGCCCCTGCAGACACCCTGCCAGGTCCTGAACCCCAGCCCCTTCAGATGCCCCTCCCAGGTCCTGACGCCCAGCCCCTGAAGACGCCCCTCCCTGGTTCTGACCTCCAGCCCCTGCAGACACCCCTCCCTGAGCCTGACCCCCAGCCCCTGCAGATGACCCTCCCTGGTCCTGAACCCAAGCCCATGCAGGCATTCCTTCCTGGGCCGAACCCCCAGCCCCTGCAGACAACATTCCCTGATTCTGACCCCCAGCCCCTGCAGACACCCCTCCCTGGGCCTGACCCCAGCCACTGCAGACGCCCCCCTTGGGGACTGACCACAGCCCCTGCAGATGCCCCTCCCTGGGCCTGACCCCCAGCCACTGCAGACGCCCCTCCCTGGGCCTGACACCCAGCCCTTGATGATGACCCAACCTGGGCCTGACCCCGAGCCCCTGCAGATGCCCCTTCCTGGGGAGTGACCCCCAGCCCCTGCAGGCAGCTCTCTCTGGTCGTGACCCCCAGCCCCTGCAGACACCCCTCCGTTTGCCTGACACCCAGGCCCAGCTCGTGCCCTTCCCAGGGCTTAACCCCCTGACTTGCAGATGCCCCTCCCTGGGCCTGACCTGGAGCCGCTGCAGACACCCCTCCGTGGGCTGACACCCAGGCCCTGTAGACGCCCTTCCCAGGGCCTGACCACCAGAACCTGCAGACCACCCTCACTGGGACTGACACCCAGCCCCTGCAGACACCTCTCCATGGAGACTGACCCCCAGCACCTGCAAACGCCGCTCCCTGGGGACTGACCCACAGCCTCTGCAGACCCCTCCCTGGGGACTGACCCCAAGCCCCTGCTGACGCTCCTCCCTGGGCATGAACCCCAGCCCCTGCAGATGCCCCTCCCTGAGCCTGACCCCCAGCCCCTGCAGGCAGCCCTCCCTGGGCCTAACCCAAGCCGCTGCAGACACCCCTCCGTGGGCTGACACCAAGGCCCAGTAGACGCCCTTCCCAGGGCCTGACCCCCAGACCCGGCAGACACGCCTCCCTGGGCCTGACCCACAGCCCCTGCAAAGACCCTCCCTGGGGCTGACCCCCAGGCCTTGCAGTTGCCCCTCCCTGGGCCTGACCCCCAGCCCCTGCAGACGCCGCTCCCTGGGCCTGACCCCCAGCCTCTGCAGATGCCCCTCCCTGGACCTGACCCTCAGCCCCTGCAGAAGCCCTTCCCTGGGCCTGATCACCAGCCCCTGCAGATGCCCCTCCCTGGGCCTGACTCCCAGCCCCTGCAGACACCCCTCCTTTGGCCTGACACCCAGGCTCTGCAGACACCTGACACTCAGTCTCTGCAGACACCCCTCCCTGGGCCTGACACCCAGCCCCTGCAGACACCACTTCTTGGCCCAGAGCTCCAGCCCCTGCAGACACCCCTCCCTGGGGACTGAAACTAGAACCTGCAGACACCCCTCCCTGGGCCAGAACCAAACACCCTGCAGACACCCCTCCCTGGAGACTGAACCCAGGCCCCTGCAGACGCCCTGCCAGGTCCTGAACCCCAGCCCCTTCAGATGCCCCTCCCAGGTCCTGACCCCCAGCCCCTGAAGACGCCCCTCCCTGGTTCTGACCTCCAGCCCCTGCAGACACCCCTCCCTGAGCCTGACCCCCAGCCCCTGCAGACGACCCTCCCTGGTCCTGAACCCAAGCCCATGCAGACGCCCCACCCTGGGCCTGACCCCCAGCCCCTGCAGGCATTCCTTCCTGGGCGGGACTCCCAGCCCCTGCAGACAACACTCCCTGGTTCTGACCCCCAGCCCCTAAAGTCGCCCCTCCCTGGGCCTGACCCCCAATCCCTGCAGATGCCCCTCCTTGGGATTGACCTCCAGACACTGCAGACACGCCTCCCTGGGCCTGACCCACAGCCCCTGCACAAGCCCCGCCCTGGGCCTGAACCCCAGCCCCTGCAGAGAACCTCCCTGGGCCTGACCCCCAGGCCCTAGAGATGCCACTCCCTGGGCCTGACCCCCAGCCCCTGCAGACGCCCCTCCTTGGGGACTGACCACAGCCCCTGCAGATGCCCCTTCCTGGGGACTGACCCAAAGCCTCTGCAGATGCCCCTCCCTGGGCATGACCCCCAATCCCAGCAGGCAGCCCTCCCTGGGCCTGACCCCCAGCTCCTGCAGACGCCCATCCTTGGGGACTGACCACAGCCCCTGCAGATGCCCCTCCTGGGGACTGACCCACAGCCTCTGCAGATGCCCCTCCCTGGGTACTGACCCCCAGCCCCTGCAGACACCCCTCCTTGAGGACTGACCCCATCCCCTGCAGATGCCCCTCCCTGGGCATGACCCCCAGCCCCTGTCGACACCCCTCCCTGGGACTGACACCAGCCCCTGCAGATGCCCCTTCCTGGGGACTAACCCCCAGCCGCTGCAGGCAGCCCTCCCTGGTCCTGACCCCCAGCCCCTTCAGACACCCCTACGTTTGCCTGACACTCAGGCCCTGCTCATGCCCTTCACAGGGCTTAACCCCCTGTCCCTGCAGATGCCTCTCCCTGGGCCTGACCCGAGCCACTGCAGACACCCCTCCGTGGGCTGACACCCAGGCCCTGTAGACGCCCTTCCCAGGGACTTACCCCCAGACCCTGCAGACACGCCTCCCTGGGCCTGACCCACAGCCCCTGCAGAAGCCCCACCCTGGGCCTGAACCCCAGCCCCTGCAGAGAACCTCCCTGGTCCTGAACCCAAGCCCATGCAGACACCCCTCCCTAGGCCTGACCCCCAGCCCCTGCAGGCATTCTTTCCTGGGCCAGAACCCCAGCCCCTGCAGACAACACTCCCTGGTTCTGACCCCCAGCCCCTGAAGACGCCCCTCCCTGGGCCTGACCCCCAGTCCCTGCAGATGCCCCTCCCAGGGCCTCACCCCCAGCCCCTGCAGACGCCCCTCCTTGGGGACTGAACCCCAGCCCCTGCAGATGCCCCTTCCTGGGGACTGACCCACAGCCTCTGCAGATGCCCCTCCCTGGGCCTGACCCCCAATCCCTGCAGGCAGCCCTCCCTGGCCATGACCCCCAGCCCCTGCAAATGCCCCTCCCTGGGCCTGACCCCCAGCCCCTGCAGACACACCTCCCTGGGACTGACCCCAGCCTCTGCAGATGCCCCTCCCTGGGGACTGACCCACAGCCTCTGCAGACCCCCTCCCTGGGGACTGACCCCCAGCCCCTGCTGACGCCCCTCCCTGGGCATGACCCCCAGCCCCTGCAGATGCCCCTCCCTGAGCCTGACCCACAGCCCCTGCAGGCAGCCCTCCCTGGGCCTGACCCAAGCCGCTGCAGACACCCCTCCGTGGGCTGACACCCAGGCCCAGTAGACGCCCTTCCCAGGGCCTGACCCCCAGACCCGGCAGATACGCCTCCCTGGGCCTGACCCACAGCCCTTGCAAAGACCCTCCCTGGGGCTGACCCCCAGGCCTTGCAGTTGCCCCTCCCTGGGCCTGACCCCCAGCCCCTGCAGACGCCGCTCCCTGGGCCTGACCCCCAGACTCTGCAGATGCCCCTCCCTGGACCTGACCCTCAGCCCCTGCAGAAGCCCTTCCCTGGGCCTGATCACCAGCCCCTGCAGATGTCCCTCCCTGGGCCTGACTCCCAGCCCCTGCAGACACCCCTCCTTTGGCCTGACACCCAGGCTCTGCAGACACCTGACACCCAGTCTCGGCAGACACCCCTCCCTGGGACTGACCCCCAGCCCCTGCAGACGCCCCTCCTTGGGGACTGACCACAGCCTCTGCAGATGCCCCTCCCTGGGGACTGACCCACAGCCTCTGCAGACCCCCTCCCTGGGGACTGACCCCCAGCCCCTGCTGACGCCCCTCCCTGGGCATGAACCCCAGCCCCTGCAGATGCCCCTCCCTGAGCCTGACCACCAGCCCCTGCAGGCAGCCCTCCCTGGGCCTGACCCAAGCCGCTGCAGACACCCCTCCTTGGGCTGACACCCAGGCCCAGTAGACGCCCTTCCCAGGGCCTGACCCCCAGACCCGGCAGACACGCCTCCCTGGGCCTGACCCACAGCCCCTGCAAAGACCCTCCCTGGGGCTGACCCCCAGGCCTTGCAGTTGCCCCTCCCTGGGCCTGACCCCCAGCCCCTGCAGACGCCGCTCCCTGGGCCTGACCCCCAGCCTCTGCAGATGCCCCTCCCTGGACCTGACCCTCAGCCCCTGCAGAAGCCCTTCCCTGGGCCTGATCACCAGCCCCTGCAGATGCCCCTCCCTGGGCCTGACTCCCAGCCCCTGCAGACACACCTCCCTGGGACTGACCCCAGACCCTGCAGATGCCCCTCCTTGGGGACTGACCCCCAGCTCCTGCAGGCAGCCCTCCCTGGGCCTGACCCAAGCCGCTGCAGACACCCCTCCGTGGGCTGACACCCAGGCCCAGTAGACGCCCTTCCCAGGGCCTGACCCCCAGACCCGGCAGACACGCCTCCCTGGGCCTGACCCACAGCCCCTGCAAAGACCCTCCCTGGGGCTGACCCCCAGGCCTTGCAGTTGCCCCTCCCTGGGCCTGACCCCCAGCCCCTGCAGACGCCGCTCCCTGGGCCTGACCCCCAGCCTCTGCAGATGCCCCTCCCTGGACCTGACCCTCAGCCCCTGCAGAAGCCCTTCCCTGGGGACTGACCCCCAGCCCCTGCAGACACCCCGCCCTGAGGACTGAACCCCAGCCCCTGCAGATGCCCATCCCTGGGACTGACCCTAGCCACTGCAGATGCCCCTCCCTGGGCCTGACCCACAATTCCAGCAGGCAACCCTCCCTGGGTCTGACCCACAGCTCCTGCAGACGCCCCTAACTGTGGACTGACCACAGCCCCTGCAGATGCCCCTCCTGGGGACTGACCCACAGCCTCTGCAGATGCCCCTCCCTGGGTACTGACCCCCAGCCCCTGCAGACACCCCTCCTTGAGGACTGACCCCATCCCCTGCAGATGCCCCTCCCTGGGCATGACCCCCAGCCCCTGCCGACACCCCTCACTGGGACTGACACTAGCCCCTGCAGATGCCCCTTCCTGGGGACTAACCCCCAGCCCCTGCAGGCAGCCCTCCCTGGTCCTGACCCCCAGCCCCTTCAGACACCCCTACGTTTGCCTGACACTCAGGCCCTGCTCATGCCCTTCACAGGGCTTAACCCCCTGTCCCTGCAGATGCCTCTCCCTGGGCCTGACCCAAGCCACTGCAGACACCCCTCCGTGGGCTGACACCCAGGCCCTGTAGACGCCCTTCCCAGGGACTTACCCCCAGACCCTGCAGACACGCCTCCCTGGGCCTGACCCACAGCCCCTGCAGAAGCCCCACCCTGGGCCTGAACCCCAGCCCCTGCAGAGAACCTCCCTGGTCCTGAACCCAAGCCCATGCAGACGCCCCTCCCTGGGCCTGACCCCCAGCCCCTGCAGGCATTCCTTCCTGGGCCGGAACCCCAGCCCCTGCAGACAACATTCCCTGGTTCTGACCCGCAGCCCCTGAAGACGCCCCTCCCTGGGCCTGACCCCCAGTCCCTGAAGATGCCCCTCCCAGGGCCTCACCCCCAGCCCCTGCACACGCCACTCCTTGGGGACTGAACCGCAGCCCCTGCAGATGCCCCTTCTTGGGGACTGACCAACAGCCTCTGCAGATACCCATCCCAGGGCCTGACCCCCAATCCCTGCAGGCAGCCCTCCCTGGCCATGACCCCCAGCCCCTGCAGATGCCCCTCCCTGGGCCTGACCCCCAGCCCCTGCAGACACACCTCCCTGGGACTGACCGCAGCCCCTGCAGATGCCCCTCCCTGGGGACTGACCCCCAGCCCCGGCAGGCAGCCCTCCCTGGGCCTGACCCAAGCCGCTGCAGACACCCCTCCTTGGGCTGACACCCAGGCCCAGTAGACGCCCTTCCCAGGGCCTGACCCCCAGACCCGGCAGACACGCCTCCCTGGGCCTGACCCACAGCCCCTGCAAAGACCCTCCCTGGGGCTGACCCCCAGGCATTGCTGTCGCCCCTCCCTGGGCCTGACCGCCAGCCCCTTCAGACACCCCTCCCTGGGCCTGACCCCCAGCACCTGCAGACACCCCTCCCTGGGACTGACCCCAGCCCCTGCAGATGCCCCTCCGTGGGGACAGACCTCCAGCCCCTGCAGGCAGCCCTCCCTGGGCCTGACCCCCAGCCACTGCAGACGCCCCCTTGGGGACTGACCACAGCCCCTGCAGATGCCCCTCCCTGGGCCTGACCCCCAGCCACTGCAGACGCCCCTCCCTGGGCCTGACCCCCAGCCTCTGCAGACACCCCTCCCTGGGAATGACCCCAGGCCCTGCAGATGCCCCTCCCTGAGGAAAGACCCCCAGCCCCGGCAGGCAGCCCTCCCTGGGCCTGACCCCCAGCCCCTGCAGACGCCCTCCATGGGGACTGACCACAGCCCCTGCAGATGCCACTCCCTGGGCCTGACCCCCAGCCCCAGCAGACGCCCTCCATGGGGACTGACCACAGCCCCTGCAGATGCCACTCCCTGGGCCTGACCCCCAGCCCCTGCAGACGCCCCTCCTTGGGGACTGACCACAGCCCCTGCAGATGCCCCTTCCTGGGGACTGACCCAAAGCCTCTGCAGATGCCCCTCCCTGGGCATGACCCCCAATCCCAGCAGGCAGCCCTCCCTGGGCCTGACCCCCAGCTCCTGCAGACGCCCATCCTTGGGGACTGACCACAGCCCCTGCAGATGCCCCTCCTGGGGACTGACCCACAGCCTCTGCAGATGCCCCTCCCTGGGTACTGACCCCCAGCCCCTGCAGACACCCCTCCTTGAGGACTGACCCCATCCCCTGCAGATGCCCCTCCCTGGGCATGACCCCCAGCCCCTGTCGACACCCCTCCCTGGAACTGACACCAGCCCCTGCAGATGCCCCTTCCTGGGGACTAACCCCCAGCCGCTGCAGGCAGCCCTCCCTGGTCCTGACCCCCAGCCCCTTCAGACACCCCTACGTTTGCCTGACACTCAGGCCCTGCTCATGCCCTTCACAGGGCTTAACCCCCTGTCCCTGCAGATGCCTCTCCCTGGGCCTGACCCGAGCCACTGCAGACACCCCTCCGTGGGCTGACACCCAGGCCCTGTAGACGCCCTTCCCAGGGACTTACCCCCAGACCCTGCAGACACGCCTCCCTGGGCCTGACCCACAGCCCCTGCAGAAGCCCCACCCTGGGCCTGAACCCCAGCCCCTGCAGAGAACCTCCCTGGTCCTGAACCCAAGCCCATGCAGACACCCCTCCCTAGGCCTGACCCCCAGCCCCTGCAGGCATTCTTTCCTGGGCCAGAACCCCAGCCCCTGCAGACAACACTCCCTGGTTCTGACCCCCAGCCCCTGAAGACGCCCCTCCCTGGGCCTGACCCCCAGTCCCTGCAGATGCCCCTCCCAGGGCCTCACCCCCAGCCCCTGCAGACGCCCCTCCTTGGGGACTGAACCCCAGCCCCTGCAGATGCCCCTTCCTGGGGACTGACCCACAGCCTCTGCAGATGCCCCTCCCTGGGCCTGACCCCCAATCCCTGCAGGCAGCCCTCCCTGGCCATGACCCCCAGCCCCTGCAAATGCCCCTCCCTGGGCCTGACCCCCAGCCCCTGCAGACACACCTCCCTGGGACTGACCCCAGCCTCTGCAGATGCCCCTCCCTGGGGACTGACCCACAGCCTCTGCAGACCCCCTCCCTGGGGACTGACCCCCAGCCCCTGCTGACGCCCCTCCCTGGGCATGACCCCCAGCCCCTGCAGATGCCCCTCCCTGAGCCTGACCCACAGCCCCTGCAGGCAGCCCTCCCTGGGCCTGACCCAAGCCGCTGCAGACACCCCTCCGTGGGCTGACACCCAGGCCCAGTAGACGCCCTTCCCAGGGCCTGACCCCCAGACCCGGCAGATACGCCTCCCTGGGCCTGACCCACAGCCCTTGCAAAGACCCTCCCTGGGGCTGACCCCCAGGCCTTGCAGTTGCCCCTCCCTGGGCCTGACCCCCAGCCCCTGCAGACGCCGCTCCCTGGGCCTGACCCCCAGACTCTGCAGATGCCCCTCCCTGGACCTGACCCTCAGCCCCTGCAGAAGCCCTTCCCTGGGCCTGATCACCAGCCCCTGCAGATGTCCCTCCCTGGGCCTGACTCCCAGCCCCTGCAGACACCCCTCCTTTGGCCTGACACCCAGGCTCTGCAGACACCTGACACCCAGTCTCGGCAGACACCCCTCCCTGGGACTGACCCCCAGCCCCTGCAGACGCCCCTCCTTGGGGACTGACCACAGCCTCTGCAGATGCCCCTCCCTGGGGACTGACCCACAGCCTCTGCAGACCCCCTCCCTGGGGACTGACCCCCAGCCCCTGCTGACGCCCCTCCCTGGGCATGAACCCCAGCCCCTGCAGATGCCCCTCCCTGAGCCTGACCACCAGCCCCTGCAGGCAGCCCTCCCTGGGCCTGACCCAAGCCGCTGCAGACACCCCTCCTTGGGCTGACACCCAGGCCCAGTAGACGCCCTTCCCAGGGCCTGACCCCCAGACCCGGCAGACACGCCTCCCTGGGCCTGACCCACAGCCCCTGCAAAGACCCTCCCTGGGGCTGACCCCCAGGCCTTGCAGTTGCCCCTCCCTGGGCCTGACCCCCAGCCCCTGCAGACGCCGCTCCCTGGGCCTGACCCCCAGCCTCTGCAGATGCCCCTCCCTGGACCTGACCCTCAGCCCCTGCAGAAGCCCTTCCCTGGGCCTGATCACCAGCCCCTGCAGATGCCCCTCCCTGGGCCTGACTCCCAGCCCCTGCAGACACACCTCCCTGGGACTGACCCCAGACCCTGCAGATGCCCCTCCTTGGGGACTGACCCCCAGCTCCTGCAGGCAGCCCTCCCTGGGCCTGACCCAAGCCGCTGCAGACACCCCTCCGTGGGCTGACACCCAGGCCCAGTAGACGCCCTTCCCAGGGCCTGACCCCCAGACCCGGCAGACACGCCTCCCTGGGCCTGACCCACAGCCCCTGCAAAGACCCTCCCTGGGGCTGACCCCCAGGCCTTGCAGTTGCCCCTCCCTGGGCCTGACCCCCAGCCCCTGCAGACGCCGCTCCCTGGGCCTGACCCCCAGCCTCTGCAGATGCCCCTCCCTGGACCTGACCCTCAGCCCCTGCAGAAGCCCTTCCCTGGGCCTGATCACCAGCCCCTGCAGATGCCCCTCCCTGGGCCTGACTCCCAGCCCCTGCAGACACCCCTCCTTTGGCCTGACACCCAGGCTCTGCAGACACCTGACACTCAGTCTCTGCAGACACCCCTCCCTGGGCCTGACACCCAGCCCCTGCAGACACCACTTCTTGGCCCAGAGCTCCAGCCCCTGCAGACACCCCTCCCTGGGGACTGAAACTAGAACCTGCAGACACCCCTCCCTGGGCCAGAACCAAACACCCTGCAGACACCCCTCCCTGGAGACTGAACCCAGGCCCCTGCAGATGACCCTCCCTGGTCCTGAACCCAAGCCCATGCAGACGGCCCACCCTGGGCCTGACCCCCAGCCCCTGCAGGCATTCCTTCCTGGGCGGGACTCCCAGCCCCTGCAGACAACACTCCCTGGTTCTGACCCCCAGCCCCTAAAGTCGCCCCTCCCTGGGCCTGACCCCCAATCCCTGCAGATGCCCCTCCTTGGGATTGACCTCCAGACACTGCAGACACGCCTCCCTGGGCCTGACCCACAGCCCCTGCACAAGCCCCGCCCTGGGCCTGAACCCCAGCCCCTGCAGAGAACCTCCCTGGGCCTGACCCCCAGGCCCTAGAGATGCCACTCCCTGGGCCTGACCCCCAGCCCCTGCAGACGCCCCTCCTTGGGGACTGACCACAGCCCCTGCAGATGCCCCTTCCTGGGGACTGACCCAAAGCCTCTGCAGATGCCCCTCCCTGGGCATGACCCCCAATCCCAGCAGGCAGCCCTCCCTGGGCCTGACCCCCAGCTCCTGCAGACGCCCATCCTTGGGGACTGACCACAGCCCCTGCAGATGCCCCTCCTGGGGACTGACCCACAGCCTCTGCAGATGCCCCTCCCTGGGTACTGACCCCCAGCCCCTGCAGACACCCCTCCTTGAGGACTGACCCCATCCCCTGCAGATGCCCCTCCCTGGGCATGACCCCCAGCCCCTGTCGACACCCCTCCCTGGGACTGACACCAGCCCCTGCAGATGCCCCTTCCTGGGGACTAACCCCCAGCCGCTGCAGGCAGCCCTCCCTGGTCCTGACCCCCAGCCCCTTCAGACACCCCTACGTTTGCCTGACACTCAGGCCCTGCTCATGCCCTTCACAGGGCTTAACCCCCTGTCCCTGCAGATGCCTCTCCCTGGGCCTGACCCGAGCCACTGCAGACACCCCTCCGTGGGCTGACACCCAGGCCCTGTAGACGCCCTTCCCAGGGACTTACCCCCAGACCCTGCAGACACGCCTCCCTGGGCCTGACCCACAGCCCCTGCAGAAGCCCCACCCTGGGCCTGAACCCCAGCCCCTGCAGAGAACCTCCCTGGTCCTGAACCCAAGCCCATGCAGACACCCCTCCCTAGGCCTGACCCCCAGCCCCTGCAGGCATTCTTTCCTGGGCCAGAACCCCAGCCCCTGCAGACAACACTCCCTGGTTCTGACCCCCAGCCCCTGAAGACGCCCCTCCCTGGGCCTGACCCCCAGTCCCTGCAGATGCCCCTCCCAGGGCCTCACCCCCAGCCCCTGCAGACGCCCCTCCTTGGGGACTGAACCCCAGCCCCTGCAGATGCCCCTTCCTGGGGACTGACCCACAGCCTCTGCAGATGCCCCTCCCTGGGCCTGACCCCCAATCCCTGCAGGCAGCCCTCCCTGGCCATGACCCCCAGCCCCTGCAAATGCCCCTCCCTGGGCCTGACCCCCAGCCCCTGCAGACACACCTCCCTGGGACTGACCCCAGCCTCTGCAGATGCCCCTCCCTGGGGACTGACCCACAGCCTCTGCAGACCCCCTCCCTGGGGACTGACCCCCAGCCCCTGCTGACGCCCCTCCCTGGGCATGACCCCCAGCCCCTGCAGATGCCCCTCCCTGAGCCTGACCCACAGCCCCTGCAGGCAGCCCTCCCTGGGCCTGACCCAAGCCGCTGCAGACACCCCTCCGTGGGCTGACACCCAGGCCCAGTAGACGCCCTTCCCAGGGCCTGACCCCCAGACCCGGCAGATACGCCTCCCTGGGCCTGACCCACAGCCCTTGCAAAGACCCTCCCTGGGGCTGACCCCCAGGCCTTGCAGTTGCCCCTCCCTGGGCCTGACCCCCAGCCCCTGCAGACGCCGCTCCCTGGGCCTGACCCCCAGACTCTGCAGATGCCCCTCCCTGGACCTGACCCTCAGCCCCTGCAGAAGCCCTTCCCTGGGCCTGATCACCAGCCCCTGCAGATGTCCCTCCCTGGGCCTGACTCCCAGCCCCTGCAGACACCCCTCCTTTGGCCTGACACCCAGGCTCTGCAGACACCTGACACCCAGTCTCGGCAGACACCCCTCCCTGGGACTGACCCCCAGCCCCTGCAGACGCCCCTCCTTGGGGACTGACCACAGCCTCTGCAGATGCCCCTCCCTGGGGACTGACCCACAGCCTCTGCAGACCCCCTCCCTGGGGACTGACCCCCAGCCCCTGCTGACGCCCCTCCCTGGGCATGAACCCCAGCCCCTGCAGATGCCCCTCCCTGAGCCTGACCACCAGCCCCTGCAGGCAGCCCTCCCTGGGCCTGACCCAAGCCGCTGCAGACACCCCTCCTTGGGCTGACACCCAGGCCCAGTAGACGCCCTTCCCAGGGCCTGACCCCCAGACCCGGCAGACACGCCTCCCTGGGCCTGACCCACAGCCCCTGCAAAGACCCTCCCTGGGGCTGACCCCCAGGCCTTGCAGTTGCCCCTCCCTGGGCCTGACCCCCAGCCCCTGCAGACGCCGCTCCCTGGGCCTGACCCCCAGCCTCTGCAGATGCCCCTCCCTGGACCTGACCCTCAGCCCCTGCAGAAGCCCTTCCCTGGGCCTGATCACCAGCCCCTGCAGATGCCCCTCCCTGGGCCTGACTCCCAGCCCCTGCAGACACACCTCCCTGGGACTGACCCCAGACCCTGCAGATGCCCCTCCTTGGGGACTGACCCCCAGCTCCTGCAGGCAGCCCTCCCTGGGCCTGACCCAAGCCGCTGCAGACACCCCTCCGTGGGCTGACACCCAGGCCCAGTAGACGCCCTTCCCAGGGCCTGACCCCCAGACCCGGCAGACACGCCTCCCTGGGCCTGACCCACAGCCCCTGCAAAGACCCTCCCTGGGGCTGACCCCCAGGCCTTGCAGTTGCCCCTCCCTGGGCCTGACCCCCAGCCCCTGCAGACGCCGCTCCCTGGGCCTGACCCCCAGCCTCTGCAGATGCCCCTCCCTGGACCTGACCCTCAGCCCCTGCAGAAGCCCTTCCCTGGGGACTGACCCCCAGCCCCTGCAGACACCCCGCCCTGAGGACTGAACCCCAGCCCCTGCAGATGCCCATCCCTGGGACTGACCCTAGCCACTGCAGATGCCCCTCCCTGGGCCTGACCCACAATTCCAGCAGGCAACCCTCCCTGGGTCTGACCCACAGCTCCTGCAGACGCCCCTAACTGTGGACTGACCACAGCCCCTGCAGATGCCCCTCCTGGGGACTGACCCACAGCCTCTGCAGATGCCCCTCCCTGGGTACTGACCCCCAGCCCCTGCAGACACCCCTCCTTGAGGACTGACCCCATCCCCTGCAGATGCCCCTCCCTGGGCATGACCCCCAGCCCCTGCCGACACCCCTCACTGGGACTGACACCAGCCCCTGCAGATGCCCCTTCCTGGGGACTAACCCCCAGCCCCTGCAGGCAGCCCTCCCTGGTCCTGACCCCCAGCCCCTTCAGACACCCCTACGTTTGCCTGACACTCAGGCCCTGCTCATGCCCTTCACAGGGCTTAACCCCCTCTCCCTGCAGATGCCTCTCCCTGGGCCTGACCCAAGCCACTGCAGACACCCCTCCGTGGGCTGACACCCAGGCCCTGTAGACGCCCTTCCCAGGGACTTACCCCCAGACCCTGCAGACACGCCTCCCTGGGCCTGACCCACAGCCCCTGCAGAAGCCCCACCCTGGGCCTGAACCCCAGCCCCTGCAGAGAACCTCCCTGGTCCTGAACCCAAGCCCATGCAGACGCCCCTCCCTGGGACTGACCCCCAGCCCCTGCAGGCATTCCTTCCTGGGCCGGAACCCCAGCCCCTGCAGACAACATTCCCTGGTTCTGACCCGCAGCCCCTGAAGACGCCCCTCCCTGGGCCTGACCCCCAGTCCCTGAAGATGCCCCTCCCAGGGCCTCACCCCCAGCCCCTGCACACGCCACTCCTTGGGGACTGAACCGCAGCCCCTGCAGATGCCCCTTCTTGGGGACTGACCAACAGCCTCTGCAGATACCCATCCCAGGGCCTGACCCCCAATCCCTGCAGGCAGCCCTCCCTGGCCATGACCCCCAGCCCCTGCAGATGCCCCTCCCTGGGCCTGACCCCCAGCCCCTGCAGACACACCTCCCTGGGACTGACCGCAGCCCCTGCAGATGCCCCTCCCTGGGGACTGACCCCCAGCCCCGGCAGGCAGCCCTCCCTGGGCCTGACCCAAGCCGCTGCAGACACCCCTCCTTGGGCTGACACCCAGGCCCAGTAGACGCCCTTCCCAGGGCCTGACCCCCAGACCCGGCAGACACGCCTCCCTGGGCCTGACCCACAGCCCCTGCAAAGACCCTCCCTGGGGCTGACCCCCAGGCATTGCTGTCGCCCCTCCCTGGGCCTGACCCCCAGCCCCTTCAGACACCCCTCCCTGGGCCTGACCCCCAGCACCTGCAGACACCCCTCCCTGGGACTGACCCCAGCCCCTGCAGATGCCCCTCCGTGGGGACAGACCTCCAGCCCCTGCAGGCAGCCCTCCCTGGGCCTGACCCCCAGCCACTGCAGACGCCCCCTTGGGGACTGACCACAGCCCCTGCAGATGCCCCTCCCTGGGCCTGACCCCCAGCCACTGCAGACGCCCCTCCCTGGGCCTGACCCCCAGCCTCTGCAGACACCCCTCCCTGGGAATGACCCCAGGCCCTGCAGATGCCCCTCCCTGAGGAAAGACCCCCAGCCCCGGCAGGCAGCCCTCCCTGGGCCTGACCCCCAGCCCCTGCAGACGCCCTCCATGGGGACTGACCACAGCCCCTGCAGATGCCACTCCCTGGGCCTGACCCCCAGCCCCAGCAGACGCCCTCCATGGGGACTGACCACAGCCCCTGCAGATGCCACTCCCTGGGCCTGACCCCCAGCCCCTGCAGACGCCCCTCCTTGGGGACTGACCACAGCCCCTGCAGATGCCCCTTCCTGGGGACTGACCCAAAGCCTCTGCAGATGCCCCTCCCTGGGCATGACCCCCAATCCCAGCAGGCAGCCCTCCCTGGGCCTGACCCCCAGCTCCTGCAGACGCCCATCCTTGGGGACTGACCACAGCCCCTGCAGATGCCCCTCCTGGGGACTGACCCACAGCCTCTGCAGATGCCCCTCCCTGGGTACTGACCCCCAGCCCCTGCAGACACCCCTCCTTGAGGACTGACCCCATCCCCTGCAGATGCCCCTCCCTGGGCATGACCCCCAGCCCCTGTCGACACCCCTCCCTGGAACTGACACCAGCCCCTGCAGATGCCCCTTCCTGGGGACTAACCCCCAGCCGCTGCAGGCAGCCCTCCCTGGTCCTGACCCCCAGCCCCTTCAGACACCCCTACGTTTGCCTGACACTCAGGCCCTGCTCATGCCCTTCACAGGGCTTAACCCCCTGTCCCTGCAGATGCCTCTCCCTGGGCCTGACCCGAGCCACTGCAGACACCCCTCCGTGGGCTGACACCCAGGCCCTGTAGACGCCCTTCCCAGGGACTTACCCCCAGACCCTGCAGACACGCCTCCCTGGGCCTGACCCACAGCCCCTGCAGAAGCCCCACCCTGGGCCTGAACCCCAGCCCCTGCAGAGAACCTCCCTGGTCCTGAACCCAAGCCCATGCAGACACCCCTCCCTAGGCCTGACCCCCAGCCCCTGCAGGCATTCTTTCCTGGGCCAGAACCCCAGCCCCTGCAGACAACACTCCCTGGTTCTGACCCCCAGCCCCTGAAGACGCCCCTCCCTGGGCCTGACCCCCAGTCCCTGCAGATGCCCCTCCCAGGGCCTCACCCCCAGCCCCTGCAGACGCCCCTCCTTGGGGACTGAACCCCAGCCCCTGCAGATGCCCCTTCCTGGGGACTGACCCACAGCCTCTGCAGATGCCCCTCCCTGGGCCTGACCCCCAATCCCTGCAGGCAGCCCTCCCTGGCCATGACCCCCAGCCCCTGCAAATGCCCCTCCCTGGGCCTGACCCCCAGCCCCTGCAGACACACCTCCCTGGGACTGACCCCAGCCTCTGCAGATGCCCCTCCCTGGGGACTGACCCACAGCCTCTGCAGACCCCCTCCCTGGGGACTGACCCCCAGCCCCTGCTGACGCCCCTCCCTGGGCATGACCCCCAGCCCCTGCAGATGCCCCTCCCTGAGCCTGACCCACAGCCCCTGCAGGCAGCCCTCCCTGGGCCTGACCCAAGCCGCTGCAGACACCCCTCCGTGGGCTGACACCCAGGCCCAGTAGACGCCCTTCCCAGGGCCTGACCCCCAGACCCGGCAGATACGCCTCCCTGGGCCTGACCCACAGCCCTTGCAAAGACCCTCCCTGGGGCTGACCCCCAGGCCTTGCAGTTGCCCCTCCCTGGGCCTGACCCCCAGCCCCTGCAGACGCCGCTCCCTGGGCCTGACCCCCAGACTCTGCAGATGCCCCTCCCTGGACCTGACCCTCAGCCCCTGCAGAAGCCCTTCCCTGGGCCTGATCACCAGCCCCTGCAGATGTCCCTCCCTGGGCCTGACTCCCAGCCCCTGCAGACACCCCTCCTTTGGCCTGACACCCAGGCTCTGCAGACACCTGACACCCAGTCTCGGCAGACACCCCTCCCTGGGACTGACCCCCAGCCCCTGCAGACGCCCCTCCTTGGGGACTGACCACAGCCTCTGCAGATGCCCCTCCCTGGGGACTGACCCACAGCCTCTGCAGACCCCCTCCCTGGGGACTGACCCCCAGCCCCTGCTGACGCCCCTCCCTGGGCATGAACCCCAGCCCCTGCAGATGCCCCTCCCTGAGCCTGACCACCAGCCCCTGCAGGCAGCCCTCCCTGGGCCTGACCCAAGCCGCTGCAGACACCCCTCCTTGGGCTGACACCCAGGCCCAGTAGACGCCCTTCCCAGGGCCTGACCCCCAGACCCGGCAGACACGCCTCCCTGGGCCTGACCCACAGCCCCTGCAAAGACCCTCCCTGGGGCTGACCCCCAGGCCTTGCAGTTGCCCCTCCCTGGGCCTGACCCCCAGCCCCTGCAGACGCCGCTCCCTGGGCCTGACCCCCAGCCTCTGCAGATGCCCCTCCCTGGACCTGACCCTCAGCCCCTGCAGAAGCCCTTCCCTGGGCCTGATCACCAGCCCCTGCAGATGCCCCTCCCTGGGCCTGACTCCCAGCCCCTGCAGACACACCTCCCTGGGACTGACCCCAGACCCTGCAGATGCCCCTCCTTGGGGACTGACCCCCAGCTCCTGCAGGCAGCCCTCCCTGGGCCTGACCCAAGCCGCTGCAGACACCCCTCCGTGGGCTGACACCCAGGCCCAGTAGACGCCCTTCCCAGGGCCTGACCCCCAGACCCGGCAGACACGCCTCCCTGGGCCTGACCCACAGCCCCTGCAAAGACCCTCCCTGGGGCTGACCCCCAGGCCTTGCAGTTGCCCCTCCCTGGGCCTGACCCCCAGCCCCTGCAGACGCCGCTCCCTGGGCCTGACCCCCAGCCTCTGCAGATGCCCCTCCCTGGACCTGACCCTCAGCCCCTGCAGAAGCCCTTCCCTGGGCCTGATCACCAGCCCCTGCAGATGCCCCTCCCTGGGCCTGACTCCCAGCCCCTGCAGACACCCCTCCTTTGGCCTGACACCCAGGCTCTGCAGACACCTGACACTCAGTCTCTGCAGACACCCCTCCCTGGGCCTGACACCCAGCCCCTGCAGACACCACTTCTTGGCCCAGAGCTCCAGCCCCTGCAGACACCCCTCCCTGGGGACTGAAACTAGAACCTGCAGACACCCCTCCCTGGGCCAGAACCAAACACCCTGCAGACACCCCTCCCTGGAGACTGAACCCAGGCCCCTGCAGATGACCCTCCCTGGTCCTGAACCCAAGCCCATGCAGACGCCCCACCCTGGGCCTGACCCCCAGCCCCTGCAGGCATTCCTTCCTGGGCGGGACTCCCAGCCCCTGCAGACAACACTCCCTGGTTCTGACCCCCAGCCCCTAAAGTCGCCCCTCCCTGGGCCTGACCCCCAATCCCTGCAGATGCCCCTCCTTGGGATTGACCTCCAGACACTGCAGACACGCCTCCCTGGGCCTGACCCACAGCCCCTGCACAAGCCCCGCCCTGGGCCTGAACCCCAGCCCCTGCAGAGAACCTCCCTGGGCCTGACCCCCAGGCCCTAGAGATGCCACTCCCTGGGCCTGACCCCCAGCCCCTGCAGACGCCCCTCCTTGGGGACTGAACCCCAGCCCCTGCAGATGCCCATCCCTGGGGACTGACCCTAGCCCCTGCAGATGCCCCTCCCTGGGCCTGACCCCCAATCCCTGCAGGCAGCCCTTCCTGGGCCTGACCCCCAGCCCCTGCAGACGCCCCTCCTTGGGGACTGACCACAGCCTCTGCAGATGCCCCTGCCTGGGGACTGACCCACAGTCTCTGCAGATGCCCCTCCCTGGGGACTGACCCCCAGCCCCTGCAGATGCCCCTCCCTGGGCCTGACCCCCAGCCCCTGCAGACACCCCTCCCTAGGACTGACCCCAGGCCCTGCAGATGTCCCTCCCTGGGGACTGACCCCTAGCCCCTCCAGGCAGCCCTCCTTGGTCCTGACCCCCAGCCCCTTCAGACACCCCTCTGTTTGCCTGACACCCAGGCCCTGCTCGTGCCCTTCCGAGGGCTTAAGCCCCTGACCCTGCAGATGCCTCTCCCTGGGCCTGACCCGAGCCGCTGCAGACACCCGTACATGGGCTGACACCCAGGCCCAGTAGACGCCCTTCCCAGGGCCTGACCCCCAGACCCTGCAGACACGCCTCCCTGGGCCTGACCCACAGGCCCTGCAAAGACCCTCCCTGGGGCTGACCCCCAGGCCTTGCAGTCGCCCCTCCCTGGGCCTGAAGCCCAGCCCCTGCAGACACCCCTCCCTGGGCCTGATCCCCAGCCCCTGCAGACACCCCTTGCTGAGACTGACCCAAACCCCTGCAGATGCCCCTCCCTGAGGACAGACCCCCAGCCCCTGCAGGCAGCCCTCCCTGGGCCTGACCCCCAGCCCCTGCAGATGCCCACCATGGGGACTGACCACAGCCCCTGCATTGCCACTCCCTGGGCCTGACCCCCAGCCCCTGCAGACGCCCCTCCTTGGGGACTGACCACAGCCCCTGCAGATGCCCCACCCTGGGGACTGACCCCCAGCCCCTGCAGACACCCCGCCCTGAGGACTGAACCCCAGCCCCTGCAGATGCCCATCCCTGGGACTGACCCTAGCCACTGCAGATGCCCCTCCCTGGGCCTGACCCACAATTCCAGCAGGCAACCCTCCCTGGGTCTGACCCACAGCTCCTGCAGTCGCCCCTAACTGTGGACTGACCACAGCCCCTGCAGATGCCCCTCCTGGGGACTGACCCACAGCCTCTGCAGATGCCCCTCCCTGGGTACTGACCCCCAGCCCCTGCAGACACCCCTCCTTGAGGACTGACCCCATCCCCTGCAGATGCCCCTCCCTGGGCATGACCCCCAGCCCCTGCCGACACCCCTCACTGGGACTGACACCAGCCCCTGCAGATGCCCCTTCCTGGGGACTAACCCCCAGCCCCTGCAGGCAGCCCTCCCTGGTCCTGACCCCCAGCCCCTTCAGACACCCCTACGTTTGCCTGACACTCAGGCCCTGCTCATGCCCTTCACAGGGCTTAACCCCCTCTCCCTGCAGATGCCTCTCCCTGGGCCTGACCCAAGCCACTGCAGACACCCCTCCGTGGGCTGACACCCAGGCCCTGTAGACGCCCTTCCCAGGGACTTACCCCCAGACCCTGCAGACACGCCTCCCTGGGCCTGACCCACAGCCCCTGCAGAAGCCCCACCCTGGGCCTGAACCCCAGCCCCTGCAGAGAACCTCCCTGGTCCTGAACCCAAGCCCATGCAGACGCCCCTCCCTGGGACTGACCCCCAGCCCCTGCAGGCATTCCTTCCTGGGCCGGAACCCCAGCCCCTGCAGACAACATTCCCTGGTTCTGACCCGCAGCCCCTGAAGACGCCCCTCCCTGGGCCTGACCCCCAGTCCCTGAAGATGCCCCTCCCAGGGCCTCACCCCCAGCCCCTGCACATGCCCCTCCTTGGGGACTGAACCGCAGCCCCTGCAGATGCCCCTTCTTGGGGACTGACCAACAGCCTCTGCAGATACCCCTCCCAGGGCCTGACCCCCAATCCCTGCAGGCAGCCCTCCCTGGCCATGACCCCCAGCCCCTGCAGATGCCCCTCCCTGGGCCTGACCCCCAGCCCCTGCAGACACACCTCCCTGGGACTGACCGCAGCCCCTGCAGATGCCCCTCCCTGGGGACTGACCCCCAGCCCCGGCAGGCAGCCCTCCCTGGGCCTGACCCAAGCCGCTGCAGACACCCCTCCTTGGGCTGACACCCAGGCCCAGTAGACGCCCTTCCCAGGGCCTGACCCCCAGACCCGGCAGACACGCCTCCCTGGGCCTGACCCACAGCCCCTGCAAAGACCCTCCCTGGGGCTGACCCCCAGGCATTGCTGTCGCCCCTCCCTGGGCCTGACCCCCAGCCCCTTCAGACACCCCTCCCTGGGCCTGACCCCCAGCACCTGCAGACACCCCTCCCTGGGACTGACCCCAGCCCCTGCAGATGCCCCTCCGTGGGGACAGACCTCCAGCCCCTGCAGGCAGCCCTCCCTGGGCCTGACCCCCAGCCACTGCAGACGCCCCCTTGGGGACTGACCACAGCCCCTGCAGATGCCCCTCCCTGGGCCTGACCCCCAGCCACTGCAGACGCCCCTCCCTGGGCCTGACCCCCAGCCTCTGCAGACACCCCTCCCTGGGAATGACCCCAGGCCCTGCAGATGCCCCTCCCTGAGGAAAGACCCCCAGCCCCGGCAGGCAGCCCTCCCTGGGCCTGACCCCCAGCCCCTGCAGACGCCCTCCATGGGGACTGACCACAGCCCCTGCAGATGCCACTCCCTGGGCCTGACCCCCAGCCCCAGCAGACGCCCTCCATGGGGACTGACCACAGCCCCTGCAGATGCCCCTCCGTGGGGACAGACCTCCAGCCCCTGCAGGCAGCCCTCCCTGGGCCTGACCCCCAGCCACTGCAGACGCCCCCTTGGGGACTGACCACAGCCCCTGCAGATGCCCCTCCCTGGGCCTGACCCCCAGCCACTGCAGACGCCCCTCCCTGGGCCTGACCCCCAGCCTCTGCAGACACCCCTCCCTGGGAATGACCCCAGGCCCTGCAGATGCCCCTCCCTGAGGAAAGACCCCCAGCCCCGGCAGGCAGCCCTCCCTGGGCCTGACCCCCAGCCCCTGCAGACGCCCTCCATGGGGACTGACCACAGCCCCTGCAGACAACACTCCCTAGGCCTGACCCCCAGCCCCTGCAGGCATTCTTTCCTGGGCCAGAACCCCAGCCCCTGCAGACAACACTCCCTGGTTCTGACCCCCAGCCCCTGAAGACGCCCCTCCCTGGGCCTGACCCCCAGTCCCTGCAGATGCCCCTCCCAGGGCCTCACCCCCAGCCCCTGCAGACGCCCCTCCTTGGGGACTGAACCCCAGCCCCTGCAGATGCCCCTTCCTGGGGACTGACCCACAGCCTCTGCAGATGCCCCTCCCTGGGCCTGACCCCCAATCCCTGCAGGCAGCCCTCCCTGGCCATGACCCCCAGCCCCTGCAAATGCCCCTCCCTGGGCCTGACCCCCAGCCCCTGCAGACACACCTCCCTGGGACTGACCCACAGCCCCTGCAGACGCCCCTCCTTGGGGACTGAACCCCAGCCCCTGCAAATGCCCCTCCCTGGGGACTGACCCACAGCCTCTGCAGACCCCCTCCCTGGGGACTGACCCCCAGCCCCTGCTGACGCCCCTCCCTGGGCATGACCCCCAGCCCCTGCAGATGCCCCTCCCTGAGCCTGACCCACAGCCCCTGCAGGCAGCCCTCCCTGGGCCTGACCCAAGCCGCTGCAGACACCCCTCCGTGGGCTGACACCCAGGCCCAGTAGACGCCCTTCCCAGGGCCTGACCCCCAGACCCGGCAGACACGCCTCCCTGGGCCTGACCCACAGCCCCTGCAAAGACCCTCCCTGGGGCTGACCCCCAGGCCTTGCAGTTGCCCCTACCTGGGCCTGACCCCCAGCCCCTGCAGACGAAGCTCCCTGGGCCTGAACCCCAGCCTCTGGAGATGCCCCTCCCTGGACCTGACTCCCAGCCCCTGCAGACACCCCTCCTTTGGCCTGACTCCCAGTCTCTGCAGATACCCCTCCCTGGGCCTGACACCCAGCCCCTGCAGACACCACTTCTTGGCCCAGAGCTCCAGCCCCTGCAGACACCCCTCCCTGGGGACTGACACCAGAACCTGCAGACACCCCTCCCTGGGCCTGAACCAAAGACCCTGCAGACACCCCTCCCTGGAGACTGAACCCAGGCCCCTGCAGAAGCCCTGCCAGGTCCTGAACCCCAGCCCCTTCAGATGCCCCTCCCAGGTCCTGACCCCCAGCCCCTGAAGACGCCCCTCCCTGGTTCTGACCTCCAGCCCCTGCAGACACCCCTCCCTGAACCTAACCCCCAGCCCCTGCAGACTACCCTCCCTGGTCCTGAACCCAAGCCCATGCAGACGCCCCACCCTGGGCCTGACCCCCAGCCCCTGCAGGCATTCCTTCCTGGGCTGGACTCCCAGCCCCTGCAGACAACACTCCCTGGTTCTGACCCCCAGCCCCTAAAGACGCCCCTCCCTGGGTCTGACCCCCAGTCCCTGCAGATGCCCCTCCTTGGGATTGACCTCCAGACACTGCAGACATGCCTCCCTGGGCCTGACCCACAGCCCCTGCACAAGCCCCGCCCTGGGCCTGAACCCCAGCCCCTGCAGAGAACCTCCCTGGGCCTGACCCCCAGGCCCTAGAGATGCCACTCCCTGGGCCTGACCCCCAGCCCCTGCAGACGCCCCTCCTTGGGGACTGAACCCCAGCCCCTGCAGATGCCCATCCCTGGGGACTGACCCTAGCCCCTGCAGATGCCCCTCCCTGGGCCTGACCCCCAATCCCTGCAGGCAGCCCTTCCTGGGCCTCACCCACAGCCCCTGCAGACGCCCCTCCTTGGGGACTGACCACAGCCTCTGCAGATGCCCCTCCCTGGGGACTGACCCACAGTCTCTGCAGATGCCCCTCCCTGGGGACTGACCCCCAGCCCCTGCAGACGCCCCTCCCTTGGCCTGACCCCCAGCCCCTGTAGACACCCCTCGCTACGACGGACCCCAGGCCCTGCAGATGTCCCTCCCTGGGGACTGACCCCCAGCCCCTCCAGGCAGCCCTCCTTGGTCCTGACACCCAGCCCCTTCAGACACCCCTCTGTTTGCCTGACACCCAGGCCCTGCTCGTGCCCTTCCCAGGGCTTAACCCCCTGACCCTGCAGATGCCTCTCCCTGGGCCTGACCCGAGCCGCTGCAGACACCCCTACATGGGCTGACACCCAGGCCCAGTAGTCGCCCTTCCCAGGGCCTGACCCCCAGACCCTGCAGACACGCCTCCCTGGGCCTGACCCACAGGCCCTGCAAAGACCCTCCCTGGGGCTGACCCCCAGGCCTTGCAGTCGCCCCTCCCTGGGCCTGAAGCCCAGCCCCTGCAGACACACCTCCCTGGGCCTGATCCCCAGCCCCTGCAGACACCCCTCCCTGAGACTGACCCCAGCCCCTGCAGATGCCCCTCCCTGAGGACAGACCCCCAGCCCCTGCAGGCAGCCCTCCCTGGGCCTGACCCCCAGCCCCTGCAGATGCCCACCATGGGGACTGACCAAAGCCCCTGCAGATGCCACTCCCTGGGCCTGACCCGCAGCCCCTGCAGACGCCCTTCCTTGGGGACTGACCACAGCCCCTGCAGATGCCCCACCCTGAGGACTGAACCCCAGCCCCTGCAGATGCCCATCCCTGGGACTGACCCTAGCCTCGGCAGATGCCCCTCCCTGGGCCTGACCCACAATCCCAGCAGGCCGCCCTCCCTGGGCCTGACCCCCAGTCCCTGCAGACAAGCCTCCCTGGGCCTGACCCACAGCCCCTGCAGAAGCCCCACCCTGGGCCTGAACCCCAGCCCCTGCAGAGAACCTCCCTGGTCCTGAACCCAAGCCCATGCAGACGCCCCTCCCTGGGCCTGACCCCCAGCCCCTGCAGGCATTCCTTCCTGGGCCGGAACCCCAGCCCCTGCAGACAACATTCCCTGGTTCTGACCCCCAGCCCCTGAAGACGCCCCTCCCTGGGCCTGACCCCCAGTCCCTGCAGATGCCCCTCCCAGGGCCTCACCCCCAGCCCCTGCACACGCCCCTCCTTGGGGACTGAACCCCAGCCCCTGCAGATGCCCATCCCTGGGGACTGACCCTAGCCCCTGCAGATGCCCCTCCCTGGGCCTGACCCCCATTCCTGCAGGCAGCCCTTCCTGGGCCTGACCCCCAGCCCTTGCAGACGCCCCTCCTTGGGGACTGAATCCCAGCCCCTGCAGATGCCCCTTCCTGGGGACTGACCCACAGCCTCTGCAGATGCCCCTCCCTGGGCCTGACCCCCAATCCCTGCAGGCAGCCATCCCTGGGCCTGACCCCCAGCCACTGCAGACATCCCTCCCTGGGCCTGACCCCCAGCCCCTGCAGATGCCCCTTCCTGGGGATTGACCCCCAGCCCCTGCAGGCAGCCCTCTCTGGTCCTGACCCCCAGCCCCTGCAGACACCCCTCCGTTTGCCTGACACCCAGGCCCTGCTCGTGCCCTTCCCAGGGCTTAACCCCCTGACTTGCAGATGCCCCTCCCTGGGCCTGACCTGGAGCCGCTGCAGACACCCCTCCGTGGGCTGACACCCAGGCCCTGTAGACGCCCTTCCCAGGGCCTGACCACCAGAACCTGCAGACGACCCTCACTGGGACTGACACCCAGCCCCTGCAGACACACCTCCTTGGAAACAGACCCCCAGCCCCTGCAGACGCCGCTCCCTGGGCCTGACCCCCAGCTTCTGCAGATGTCCCTCCCTGGACCTGACCCTCAGCCCCTGCAGAAGCCCTTCCCTGGGCCTGATCACCAGCCCCTGCAGATGTCCCTCCCTGGGCCTGACTCCCAGCCCCTGCAGACACCCCCCCTTTGGCCTGACACCCAGGCTCTGCAGACACCTGACACCCAGTCTCTGCAGACACCCCTCCATGGGACTGAACCTCAGCCCCTGCAGACGCCCCTCTTGGGGACTGACCACAGCCTCTGCAGATGCCCCTCCCTGGGGACTGTCCCACAGCCTCTGCAGACCCCCTCCCGGGGGACTGATCCCCAGCCCCTGCAGACACCCCGCCATGAGGACTGAACCCCAACCACTGCAGACACCCCTCCCAGGTCCTGACCCCCAGCCCCTGAAGATGCCCCTCCCTGGTTCTGACCTACAGCCCCTGCAGACACCCCTCCCTGAGCCTGACCCCAGCCCCTGCAGATGACCCTCCCTGGTCCTGAACCCAAGCCCATGCAGACGCCCCTCCCTTGGCCTGACCCCCAGCCCCTGCAGGCATTCCTTCCTGGGCCGGACTCCTAGCCCCTGCAGACAATACTCCCTGGTTCTGACCCCCAGCCCCTGAAGACGCCCTTCCCTGGGCCTGACCCCCAGTCCCTGCAGATGCCCCTCCTTGGGATTGACCTCCAGACACTGCAGACATGCTTCCCTGGGCCTGACCCAAAGCCCCTGCAGAAGCCCCTCCCTTGGCCTGAACCCCATCCCCTGCAGAGAACCTCCCTGGGCCTGACCCCCAGGCCCTGTAGATGCCACTCCCTGAGCCTGACCCCCAGCCCCTGCAGACGCCCCTCCTAGGGGACTGAACCCCAGCCCCTGCAGATGCCCATCCCTGGGGACTGACCCTAGCCCCTGCAGATGCCCCTCCCTGGGCCTGACCCCCAATCCCTGCAGGCAGCCCTTCCTGGGCCTGACCCCCAGCCCCTGCAGACACCCCTCCTTGGGGACTGACCACAGCCTCTGCAGATGCCCCTCTTGGGGACTGACCCACAGCCTCTGCAGACCCCCTCCCTGGGGACTGACCCCCAGCCCCTCAGACGCCCCTCCTGGGCATGACCCCCAGCCCCTGCAGATGCCCCTCCCTGAGCCTGACCCCCAACCCTTGCAGACACCCCTCCCTAGGACTGACCCCAGCCCCTGCAGATGTCCCTCCCTGGGGACTGACCCCCAGCCCCTCCAGGCAGCCCTCCATGGTCCTGACACCCAGCCCCTTCAGACAGCCCTCTGTTTGCCTGACACCCAGGCCCTGCTCGTGCCCTTCCCAGGGCTTAACCCCCTGACCCTGCAGATGCCTCTCCCTGGGCCTGACCCGAGCCGCTGCAGACACCCCTCCGTGGGCTGACACCCAGGCCCAGTAGACGCCCTTCCTAGGGCCTGACCCCCAGACCCTGCAGAGACGCCTCCCTGGGCCTGACCCACAGCCCCTGCAAAGACCCTCCCTGGGGCTGACCCCCAGGCCTTGCAGTCGCCCCTCCCTGGGCCTGACCCCCAGCCCCTGCAGACACCCCTCCCTGGGCCTGACCCCCAGCCCCTGCAGACACCCCTCCCTGGGACTGACCCCAGCCCCTGCAGATGCCCCTCCCTGAGGACAGACCCCCAGACCCCGCAGGCATCACTCCCTGGGCCTGACCCCCAGCCCCTGCAGACGCCCCCCCCATGGGGACTGACCACAGCCCCTGCAGATGCCACTCCCTGGGCCTGACCCCCAGCCCTGCAGACGCCCGTCCTTGGGGACTGACCACAGCCCCTGCAGATGCCCCACCCTGGGGACTGACCCCCAGCCCCTGCAGACACCCCGCCCTGAGGACTGAACCCCAGCCCCTGCAGATGCCCATCCCTGGGGACTGACCCTAGCCCCTGCAGATGCTCCTCCCTGGGCCTGACCCACAATCCCTGCAGGCAGCCATCCCTGGGCCTGACCCCCAGCCCCTGCAGACGCCCCTCCTTGGGGACTGACCACAGTCCCTGCAGATGCCCCTCCTGGGGACTGACCCACAGCCTCTGCAGATGCCCCTCCCTGGGTACTGACCCCCAGCCCCTGCAGACACCCCTCCCTGAGGACTGACCCCATCCCCTGCAGACACCCCTCCCTGGGACTGACCAAAGCCCCTGCAGATGCCCCTTCCTGGGGACTGACCCCCAGCCCCTGCAGGCAGCCCTCCCTGGTCCTGACCCCCATCCCCTTCAGACACCCCTACGTTTGCCTGACACTCAGGCCCTGCTCATGCCCTTCCCAGGGCTTAACCCCCTGTCCCTGCAGATGCTTCTCCCTGGGCCTGACCCGAGCCACTGCAGACACCCCTCCGTGGGCTGACACCGAGGCCCTGTAGACGCCCTTCCCAGGGACTTACCCCCAGAACCTGCAGACACGCCTCCCTGGGCCTGACCCACAGCCCCTGCAGAAGCCCCAACCTGGGCCTGAACCCCAGCCCCTGCAGAGAACCTCCCTGGTCCTGAACCCAAGCCCATGCAGACGCCCCTCCCTGGGCCTGACCCCCAGTCCCTGCAGACGCCACCCATGGGGACTGACCACAGCCCCTGCAGATGCCACTCCCTGGGCCTGACCCGCAGCCCCTGCAGACGCCCCTCCTTGGGGACTGACCACAGCCCCTGCAGATGCTCCACCCTGGGGACTGACCCTAGCCTCTGCAGATGCCCCTCCCTGGGCCTGACCCACAATCCCAGCAGGCAGCCCTCCCTGGGCCGGACCCCCAGCCCCTGCAGACGCCCCTCCTTGGGGACTGAACCCCAGCCCCTGCAGATGCCCATCCCTGGGGACTGACCCTAGCCCCTGCAGATGCCCCTCCCTGGGCCTGACCCCCAATCCCTGCAGGCAGCCCTTCCTGGGCCTCACCCACAGCCCCTGCAGACGCCCCTCATTGGGGACTGACCACAGCCTCTGCAGATGCCCCTCCCTGGGGACTGACCCACAGTCTCTGCAGATGCCCCTCCCTGGGGACTGACCCCCAGCCCCTGCAGATGCCCCTCCCTGGGCCTGACCCCCAGCCCCTGCAGACACCCCTCCCTAGGACTGACCCCAGGCCCTGCAGATGTCCCTCCCTGGGGACTGACCCCTAGCCCCTCCAGGCAGCCCTCCTTGGTCCTGACCCCCAGCCCCTTCAGACACCCCTCTGTTTGCCTGACACCCAGGACCTGCTCGTGCCCTTCCGAGGGCTTAACCCCCTGACCCTGCAGATGCCTCTCCCTGGGCCTGACCCGAGCCGCTGCAGACACCCGTACATGGGCTGACACCCAGGCCCAGTAGACGCCCTTCCCAGGGCCTGACCCCCAGACCCTGCAGACACGCCTCCCTGGGCCTGACCCACAGGCCCTGCAAAGACCCTCCCTGGGGCTGACCCCCAGGCCTTGCAGTCGCCCCTCCCTGGGCCTGAAGCCCAGCCCCTGCAGACACCCCTCCCTGGGCCTGATCCCCAGCCCCTGCAGACACCCCTCCCTGAGACTGACCCTAGCCCCTGCAGATGCCACTCCCTGAGGACAGACCCCCAGCCCCTGCAGGCAGCCCTCCCTGGGCCTGACCCCAAGCCCCTGCAGATGCCCACCATGGGGACTGACCACAGCCCCTGCAGATGCCACTCCCTGGGCCTGACCCCCAGCCCCTGCAGGCGCCCCTCCTTGGGGACTGACCACAGCCCCTGCAGATGCCCCACCCTGGGGACTGACCCCCAGCCCCTGTAGACACCCCGCCCTGAGGACTGAACCCCAGCCCCTGCAGATGCCCATCCCTGGGACTGACCCTAGCCACTGCAGATGCCCCTCCCTGGGCCTGACCCACAATTCCAGCAGGCAACCCTCCCTGGGTCTGACCCACAGCTCCTGCAGACGCCCCTAACTGTGGACTGACCACAGCCCCTGCAGATGCCCCTCCTGGGGACTGACCCACAGCCTCTGCAGATGCCCCTCCCTGGGTACTGACCCCCAGCCCCTGCAGACACCCCTCCTTGAGGACTGACCCCATCCCCTGCAGATGCCCCTCCCTGGGCATGACCCCCAGCCCCTGCCGACACCCCTCACTGGGACTGACACCAGCCCCTGCAGATGCCCCTTCCTGGGGACTAACCCCCAGCCCCTGCAGGCAGCCCTCCCTGGTCCTGACCCCCAGCCCCTTCAGACACCCCTACGTTTGCCTGACACTCAGGCCCTGCTCATGCCCTTCACAGGGCTTAACCCCCTGTCCCTGCAGATGCCTCTCCCTGGGCCTGACCCAAGCCACTGCAGACACCCCTCCGTGGGCTGACACCCAGGCCCTGTAGACGCCCTTCCCAGGGACTTACCCCCAGACCCTGCAGACACGCCTCCCTGGGCCTGACCCACAGCCCCTGCAGAAGCCCCACCCTGGGCCTGAACCCCAGCCCCTGCAGAGAACCTCCCTGGTCCTGAACCCAAGCCCATGCAGACGCCCCTCCCTGGGCCTGACCCCCAGCCCCTGCAGGCATTCCTTCCTGGGCCGGAACCCCAGCCCCTGCAGACAACATTCCCTGGTTCTGACCCGCAGCCCCTGAAGACGCCCCTCCCTGGGCCTGACCCCCAGTCCCTGAAGATGCCCCTCCCAGGGCCTCACCCCCAGCCCCTGCACATGCCCCTCCTTGGGGACTGAACCGCAGCCCCTGCAGATGCCCCTTCCTGGGGACTGACCAACAGCCTCTGCAGATGCCCCTCCCAGGGCCTGACCCCCAATCGCTGCAGGCAGCCCTCCCTGGCCATGACCCCCAGCCCCTGCAGATGCCCCTCCCTGGGCCTGACCCCCAGCCCCTGCAGACACACCTCCCTGGGACTGACCGCAGCCCCTGCAGATGCCCCTCCCTGGGGACTGACCCCCAGCCCCGGCAGGCAGCCCTCCCTGGGCCTGACCCAAGCCGCTGCAGACACCCCTCCGTGGGCTGACACCCAGGCCCAGTAGACGCCCTTCCCAGGGCCTGACCCCAAGACCCGGCAGACACGCCTCCCTGGGCCTGACCCACAGCCCCTGCAAAGACCCTCCCTGGGGCTGACCCCCAGGCATTGCTGTCGCCCCTCCCTGGGCCTGACCCCCAGCCCCTTCAGACACCCCTCCCTGGGCCTGACCCCCAGCACCTGCAGACACCCCTCCCTGGGACTGACCCCAGCCCCTGCAGATGCCCCTCCGTGGGGACAGACCTCCAGCCCCTGCAGGCAGCCCTCCCTGGGCCTGACCCCCAGCCACTGCAGACGCCCCCCTTGGGGACTGACCATAGCCCCTGCAGATGCCCCTCCCTGGGCCTGACCCCCAGCCACTGCAGACGCCCCTCCCTGGGCCTGACCCCCAGCCCCTGCAGACACCCCTCCCTGGGACTGACCCCAGATCCTGCAGATGCCCCTCCCTGAGGAAAGACCCCCAGCCCCGGCAGGCAGCCCTCCCTGGGCCTGACCCCCAGCCCCTGCAGACGCCCTCCATGGGGACTGACCACGGCCCCTGCAGATGCCACTCCCTGGGCCTGACCCCCAGCCCCAGCAGACGCCCTCCATGGGGACTGACCACAGCCCCTGCAGATGCCACTCCCTGGGCCTGACCCCCAGCCCCTGCAGACGCCCTTCCTTGGGGACTGACCACAACCCTGCAGATGCCCCTTCCTGGGGACTGACCCACAGCCTCTGCAGATGCCCCTCCCTGGGCATGACCCCAATCCCTGCAGGCAGCCCTTCCTGGGCCTGACCCCCAGCCCTTGCAGACGCCCCTCCTTGGGGACTGAATCCCAGCCCCTGCAGATGCCCCTTCCTGGGCACTGACCCACAGCCTCTGCAGATGCCCCTCCCTGGGCCTGACCCCCAATCCCTGCAGGCAGCCCTCACTGTCCATGACCCCCAGCCCCTGCAGATGCCCCTCCCTGGGCCTGACACCCAGCCCCTGCAGACACACCTCCCTGGGACTGACCCCAGCCCCTGCAGATGCCCCTCCCTGGGGACTGACCCCCAGCCCCTGCAGGCAGCCCTCCCTGGGCCTGACCCAAGCCGCTGCAGACACCCCTCCGTGGGCTGACACCCAGGCCCAGTAGACGCCCTTCCCAGGGCCTGGCCCCCAGACCCGGCAGACACGCCTCCCTGGGCCTGACCCACAGCCCCTGCAAAGACCCTCCCTGGGGCTGACCCCCAGGCCTTGCAGTTGCCCCTCCCTGGGCCTGACCCCCAGCCCCTGCAGACACCCCTCCCTGGGCCTGACCCCCAGCCTCTGCAGATGCCCCCCTTGGGGACTGACCACAGACCCTGCAGATGCCCCACCCTGGGGACTGACCCCCAGCCCCTGCAGACACCCCGCCGTGAGGACTGAACCCCAGCCCCTGCAGATGCCCATCCCTGGGACTGACCCTAGCCCCTGCAGATGCTGCTCCCTGGGCCTGACCCACAATCCCAGCAGGCAGCCCTCCCTGGGCCTGACCCCCAGCTCCTGCATACGCCCATCCTTGGGGACTGACCACAGCCCCTGCAGATGCCCCTCCTGGGGACTGACCCACAGCCTCTGCAGATGCCCCTCCCTGGGTACTGACCCCCAGCCCCTGCAGACACCCCTCCTTGAGGACTGACCCCAGCCCCTGCAGATGCCCCTTCCTGGGGACTAACCCCCAGCCCCTGCAGGCAGCCCTCCCTGGTCCTGACCCCCAGCCCCTTCAGACACCCCTACGTTTGCCTGACACTCAGGCCCTGCTCATGCCCTTCACAGGGCTTAACCCCCTGTCCCTGCAGATGCCTCTCCCTGGGCCTGACCCGAGCCACTGCAGACACCCCTCCGTGGGCTGACACCCAGGCCCTGTAGACGCCCTTCCCAGGGACTTACCCCCAGACCCTGCAGACACGCCTCCCTGGGCCTGACCCACAGCCCCTGCAGAAGCCCCACCCTGGGCCTGAACCCCAGCCCCTGCAGAGAACCTCCCTGGTCCTGAACCAAGCCCATGCAGACACCCCTCCCTAGGCCTGACCCCCAGCCCCTGCAGGCATTCTTTCCTGGGCCGGAACCCCAGCCCCTGCAGACAACACGCCCTGGTTCTGACCCCCAGCCCCTGAAAACGCCCCTCCCTGGGCCTGACCCCCAGTCCCTGCAGATGCCCCTCCCAGGGCCTCACCCCCAGCCCCTGCAGACGCCCCTCCTTGGGGACTGAACCCCAGCCCCTGCAGATGCCCCTTCCTGGGGACTGACCCACAGCCTCTGCAGATGCCCCTCCCTGGGCCTGACCCCCAATCCCTGCAGGCAGCCCTCCCTGGCCATGACCCCCAGCCCCTGCAGATGCCCCTCCCTGGGCCTGACCCCCAGCCCCTGCAGACACACCTCCCTGGGACTGACCCCAGCCTCTGCAGATGCCCCTCCCTGGGGACTGACCCACAGCCTCTGCAGACCCCCTCCCTGGGGACTGACCCCCAGCCCCTGCTGACGCCCCTCCCTGGGCATGACCCCCAGCCCCTGCAGATGCTCCTCCCTGAGCCTGACCACCAGCCCCTGCAGGCAGCCCTCCCTGGGCCTGACCCAAGCCGCTGCAGACACCCCTCCGTGGGCTGACACCCAGGCCCAGTAGACGCCCTTCCCAGGGCCTGACCCCCAGACCCGGCAGATACGCCTCCCTGGGCCTGACCCACAGCCCCTGCAAAGACCCTCCCTGGGGCTTACCCCCAGGCCTTGCAGTTGCCCCTCCCTGGGCCTGACCCCCAGCCCCTGCAGACGCCGCTCCCTGGGCCTGACCCCCAGCCTCTGCAGATGCCCCTCCCTGGACCTGACCCTCAGCCCCTGCAGAAGCCCTTCCCTGGGCCTGATCACCAGCCCCTGCAGATGCCCCTCCCTGGGCCTGACTCCCAGCCCCTGCAGACACCCCTCCTTTGGCCTGACACCCAGGCTCTGCAGACACCCCTCCCTGGGCCTGACACCCAGCCCCTGCAGACACCACTTCTTGGCCCAGAGCTCCAGCCCCTGCAGATACCCCTCCCTGGGGACTGACACCAGAACCTGCAGACACCCCTCCCTGGGCCTGAACCAAAGACCCTGCAGACAACCCTCCCTAGAGACTGAACCACAGCCCCTGCAGACGCCCTGCCAGGTCCTGAACCCCAGCCCCTTCAGATGCCCCTCCCAGGTCCTGACGCCCAGACCCTGAAGAAGCCCCTCCCTGGTTCTGACCTCCAGCCCCTGCAGACACCCCTCCCTGAGCCTGACCCCCAGCCCCTGCAGACGACCCTCCCTGGTCCTGAACCCAAGCCCATGCAGGCATTCCTTCCTGGGCCGAACCCCCAGCCCCTGCAGACAACATTCCCTGATTCTGACCCCCAGCCCCTGCAGACACCCCTCCCTGGGCCTGACCCCCAGCCACTGCAGACGCCCCCCTTGGGGACTGACCACAGCCCCTGCAGATGCCCCTTCCTGGGGATTGACCCCCAGCCCCTGCAGGCAGCCCTCTCTGGTCCTGACCCCCAGCCCCTGCAGACACCCCTCCGTTTGCCTGACACCCAGGCCCAGCTCGTGCCCTTCCCAGGGCTTAACCCCCTGACTTGCAGATGCCCCTCCCTGGGCCTGACCTGGAGCCGCTGCAGACACCCCTCCGTGGGCTGACACCCAGGCCCTGTAGACGCCCTTCCCAGGGCCTGACCACCAGAACCTGCAGACAACCCTCACTGGTACTGACACCCAGCCCCTGCAGACACCTCTCCATGGAGACTGACCCCCAGCCCCTGCAAACGCTGCTCCCTGGGCCTGACCCCCAGCCTCTGCAGATGCCCCTCCCTGGACCTGACACTCCGCCCCTGCAGAAGCCCTTCCCTGGGCCTGATCACCAGCCCCTGGAGATGCCCCTCCCTGGGCCTGACTCCCAGCCCCTGCAGACACCCCTCCTTTGTCCTGACACCCAGGCTCTGCAGACACCTGACACCCAGTCTCGGCAGACACCCCTCCCTGGGACTGACCCCCAGCCCCTGCAGACGCCCCTCCTTGGGGACTGACCACAGCCTCTGCAGATGCCCCTCCCTGGGGACTGACCCACAGCCTCTGCAGACCCCCTCCCTGGGGACTGACCCCCAGCCCCTGCTGACGCCCCTCCCTGGGCATGAACCCCAGCCCCTGCAGATGCCCCTCCCTGAGCCTGACCACCAGCCCCTGCAGGCAGCCCTCCCTGGGCCTGACCCAAGCCGCTGTAGACACCCCTCCTTGGGCTGACACCCAGGCCCAGTAGACGCCCTTCCCAGGGCCTGACCCCCAGACCCGGCAGACACGCCTCCCTGGGCCTGACCCACAGCCCCTGCAAAGACCCTCCCTGGGGCTGACCCCCAGGCCTTGCAGTTGCCCCTCCCTGGGCCTGACCCCCAGCCCCTGCAGACGCCGCTCCCTGGGCCTGACCCCCAGCCTCTGCAGATGCCCCTCCCTGGACCTGACCCTCAGCCCCTGCAGAAGCCCTTCCCTGGGCCTGATCACCAGCCCCTGCAGATGCCCCTCCCTGGGCCTGACTCCCAGCCCCTGCAGACACACCTCCCTGGGACTGACCCCAGACCCTGCAGATGCCCCTCCTTGGGGACTGACCCCCAGCCCCTGCAGGCAGCGCTCCCTGGGCCTGACCCAAGCCGCTGCAGACACCCCTCCGTGGGCTGACACCCAGGCCCAGTAGACGCCCTTCCCAGGGCCTGACCCCCAGACCAGGCAGATACGCCTCCCTGGACCTGACTCCCAGCCCCTGCAGACACCCCACCTTTGGCCTGACCCCCAGTCTCTGCAGACACCCCTCCCTGGGCCTGACACCCAGCCCCTGCAGACACCACTTCTTGGCCCAGAGCTCCAGCCCCTGCAGACACCCCTCCCTGGGCCTGACCCCCAATCCCTGCAGGCAGCCCTTCCTGGGCCTCACCCACAGCCCCTGCAGACGCCCCTCCTTGGGGACTGACCACAGCCTCTGCAGATGCCCCTCCCTGGGGACTGACCCACAGTCTCTGCAGATGCCCCTCCCTGGGGACTGACCCACAGTCTCTGCAGATGCCCCTCCCTGGGGACTGACCCCCAGCCCCTGCAGACGCCCCTCCCTGGGCCTGACCCCCAGCCCCTGTAGACACCCCTCGCTAGGACTGACCCCAGGCCCTGCAGATGTCCCTCCCTGGGGACTGACCCCCAGCCCCTCCAGGCAGCCCTCCTTGGTCCTGACACCCAGCCCCTTCAGACACCCCTCTGTTTGCCTGACACCCAGGCCCTGCTGTGCCCTTCCCAGGGCTTAACCCCCTGACCCTGCAGATGCCTCTCCTTGGGCCTGACCCGAGCCGCTGCAGACACCCCTACATGGGCTGACACCCAGGCCCAGTAGTCGCCCTTCCCAGGGCCTGACCCCCAGACCCTGCAGACACGCCTACCTGGGCCTGACCCACAGGCCCTGCAAAGACCCTCCCTGGGGCTGACCCCCAGGCCTTGCAGTCGCCCCTCCCTGGGCCTGAAGCCCAGCCCCTGCAGACACACCTCCCTGGGCCTAATCCCCAGCCCCTGCAGACACCCCTCCCTGAGACTGACCCCAGCCCCTGCAGATGCCCCTCCCTGAGGACAGACCCCCAGCCCCTGCAGGCAGCCCTCCCTGGGCCTGACCCCCAGCCCCTGCAGATGCCCATCATGGGGACTGACCAAAGCCCCTGCAGATGCCACTCCCTGGGCCTGACCCGCAGCCCCTGCAGACGCCCTTCCTTGGGGACTGACCACAGCCCCTGCAGATGCCCCACCCTAGGGACTGACCCCCAGCCCCTGCAGACACCCCGCCCTGAGGACTGAACCCCAGCCCCTGCAGATGCCCATCCCTGGGACTGACCCTAGCCACGGCAGATGCCCCTCCCTGGGCCTGACCCACAATCCCAGCAGTCCGCCCTCCCTGGGCCTGACCCCCAGCCCTTGCAGACGCCCCTCCTTGGGGACTGACCACAGCCCCTGCAGATGCCCCTCCTGGGGACTGACCCACAGCCTCTGCAGATGCCCCTCCCTGGGTACTGACACCCAGCCCCTGCAGACACCCCTCCTTGAGGACTGACCCCATCCCCTGCAGATGCCCCTCCCTGGGCATGACCCCCAGCCCCTGCCGACACCCCTCACTGGGACTGACACCAGCCCCTGCAGATGCCCCTTGGTGGGGACTAACCCCCAGCCCCTGCAGGCAGCCCTCCCTGGTCCTGACCCCCAGCCCCTTCAGACACCCCTACGTTTGCCTGACACTCAGGCCCTGCTCATGCCCTTCACAGGGCTTAACCCCCTGTCCCTGCAGATGCCTCTCCCTGGGCCTGACCCAAGCCACTGCAGACACCCCTCCGTGGGCTGACACCCAGGCCCTGTAGACGCCCTTCCCAGGGACTTACCCCCAGACCCTGCAGACACGCCTCCCTGGGCCTGACCCACAGCCCCTGCAGAAGCCCCACCCTGGGCCTGAACCCCAGCCCCTGCAGAGAACCTCCCTGGTCCTGAACCCAAGCCCATGCAGACGCCCCTCCCTGGGCCTGACCCCCAGCCCCTGCAGGCATTCCTTCCTGGGCCGGAACCCCAGCCCCTGCAGACAACATTCCCTGGTTCTGACCCCCAGCCCCTGAAGACGCCCCTCCCTGGGCCTGACCCCCAGTCCCTGCAGATGCCCCTCCCAGGGCCTCACCCCCAGCCCCTGCACACGCCCCTCCTTGGGGACTGAACCCCAGCCCCTGCAGATGCCCATCCCTGGGGACTGACCCTAGCCCCTGCAGATGCCCCTCCCTGGGCCTGACCCCCATTCCTGCAGGCAGCCCTTCCTGAGCCTGACCCCCAGCCATTGCAGACGCCCCTCCTTGGGGACTGAATCCCAGCCCCTGCAGATGCCCCTTCCTGGGGACTGACCCACAGCCTCTGCAGATGCCCCTCCCTGGGCCTGACCCCCAATCCCTGCAGGCTGCCCTCCCTGGCCATGACCACCACCACCTGCAGATGCCCATCCCTGGGCCTGACCCCCAGCCCCTGCAGACACACCTCCCTGGGACTGACCCCAGCCCCTGCAGATGCCCCTCCCTGGGGACTGACCCCCAGCCCCTGCAGGCAGCCCTCCCTGGGCCTGACCCAAGCCGCTGCAGACACCCCTCCGTGGGCTGACACCCAGGCCCAGTAGACGCCCTTCCCAGGGCCTGACCCCCAGACCCGGCAGACACGCCTCCCTGGGCCTGACCCACAGCCACTGCAAAGACCCTCCCTGGGGCTGACCCCCAGGCATAGCAGTCGCCCCTCCCTGGGCCTGACCCCCAGCCCCTGCAGACACCCCTCCCTGGGCCTGACCCCCAGCCCCTGCAGACACCCCTCACTGGGACTGACCCCAGCCCCTGCAGATGCCCCTCCGTGGGGACAGACCTCCAGCCCCTGCAGGCAGCCCTCCCTGGGCCTGACCCCCAGCCACTGCATACGCCCCCCTTGGGGACTGACCACAGCCCCTGCAGACACCCCTCCCTGGGCCTGACCACCAGCCCCTGCAGACACCCCTCCCTGGGCCTGACCCCCAGCCCCTGCAGATGCCCCTTCCTGGGGATTGACCCCCAGCCCCTGCAGGCAGCCCTCTCTGGTCCTGACCCCCAGCCCCTGCAGACACCCCTCCGTTTGCCTGACACCCAGGCCCTGCTCGTGCCCTTCCCAGGGCTTAACCCCCTGACTTGCAGATGCCCCTCCCTGGGCCTGACCTGGAGCCGCTGCAGACACCCCTCCGTGGGCTGACACCCAGGCCCTGTAGACGCCCTTCCCAGGGCCTGACCACCAGAACCTGCAGACGACCCTCACTGGGACTGACACCCAGCCCCTGCAGACACCCCTCCTTGGAAACTGACCCCCAGCCCCTGCAGACGCTGCTCCCTGGGCCTGACCCCCAGCCTCTGCAGATGTCCCTCCCTGGACCTGACCCTCAGCCCCTGCAGAAGCCCTTCCCTGGGCCTGATCACCAGCCCCTGCAGATGTCCCTCCCTGGGCCTGACTCCCAGCCCCTGCTGACACCCCCCCTTTGGCCTGACACCCAGGCTCTGCAGACACCTGACACCCAGTCTCTGCAGACACCCCTCCCTGGGACTGACCCCCAGCCCCTGCAGACGCCCCTCTTGGGGACTGACCACAGCCTCTGCAGATGCCCCACCCTGGGGACTGTCCCACAGCCTCTGCAGACCCCCTCCCTGGGGACTGATCCCCAGCCCCTGCAGACACCCCGCCATGAGGACTGAACCCCAACCCCTGCAGATACCCCTCCCAGGTCCTGACCCCCAGCCCCTGAAGACGCCCCTCCCTGGTTCTGACCTACAGCTCCTGCAGACACCCCTCCCTGAGCCTGACCCCAGCCCCTGCAGGCATTCCTTCCTGGGCCGGACTCCTAGCCCCTGCAGACAATACTCCCTGGTTCTGACCCCCAGCCCCTGAAGACGCCCTTCCCTGGGCCTGACCCCCAGTCCCTGCAGATGCCCCTCCTTGGGATTGACCTCCAGACACTGCAGACATGCTTCCCTGGGCCTGACCCAAAGCCCCTGCAGAAGCCCCTCCCCGGCCTGAACCCCATCCCCTGCAGAGAACCTCCCTGGGCCTGACCCCCAGGCCCTGTAGATGCCACTCCCTGAGCCTGACCCCCAGCCCCTGCAGACGCCCCTCCTTGGGGACTGAACCCCAGCCCCTGCAGATGCCCATCCCTGGGGACTGACCCTAGCCCCTGCAGATGCCCCTCCCTGGGCCTGACCCCCAATCCCTGCAGGCAGCCCTTCCTGGGCCTGACCCCCAGCCCCTGCAGACACCCCTCCTTGGGGACTGACCACAGCCTCTGCAGATGCCCCTCTTGGGGACTGACCCACAGCCTCTAGAGACCCCCTCCCTGGGGACTGACCCCCAGCCCCTCAGACGCCCCTCCTGGGCATGACCCCCAGCCCCTGCAGATGCCCCTCCCTGAGCCTGACCCCCAACCCCTGCAGACACCCCTCCCTAGGACTGACCCCAGCCCCTGCAGATGTCCCTCCCTGGGGACTGACCCCTAGCCCCTCCAGGCAGCCCTCCATGGTCCTGACACCCAGCCCCTTCAGACACCCCTCTGTTTGCCTGACACCCAGGCCCTGCTCGTGCCCTTCCCAGGGCTTAACCCCCTGACCCTGCAGATGCCTCTCCCTGGGCCTGACCCGAGCCGCTGCAGACACCCCTCCGTGGGCTGACACCCAGGCCCAGTAGACGCCCTTCCTAGGGCCTGACCCCCAGACCCTGCAGAGACGCCTCCCTGGGCCTGACCCACAGCCCCTGCAAAGACCCTCCCTGGGGCTGACGCCCAACCCCTGCAGACACCCCTCCCTGGGACTGACCCCAGCCTCTGCAGATGCCACTCCCTGGGCCTGACCCCCAGCCCTGCAGACACCCCGCCATGAGGACTGAACCCCAGCCCCTGCAGATGCCCATCCCTGGGGACTGACCCTAGCCCCTGCAGATGCCCCTCCCTGGGCCTGACCCACAATCCCTGCAGGCAGCCCTCCCTGGGCCTGACCCCCAGCCCCTGCAGACACCCCTCCCTGAGGACTGACCCCATCCCCTGCAGACACCCCTCCCTGGGACTGACCAAAGCCCCTGCAGATGCCCCTTCCTGGGGACTGACCCCCAGCCCCTGCAGGCAGCCCTCCCTGGTCCTGACCCCCATCCCCTTCAGTCACCCCTACGTTTGCCTGACACTCAGGCCCTGCTCATGCCCTTCCCAGGGCTTAACCCCCTGTCCCTGCAGATGCTTCTCCCTGGGCCTGACCCGAGCCACTGCAGACACCCCTCCGTGGGCTGACACCCAGGCCCTGTAGATGCCCTTCCCAGGGACTTACCCCCAGACCCTGCAGACACGCCTCCCTGGGCCTGACCCACAGCCCCTGCAGAAGCCCCACCCTGGGCCTGAACCCCAGCCCCTGCAGAGAACCTCCCTGGTCCTGAACCCAAGCCCATGCAGACGCCCCTCCCTGGGCCTGACCCCCAGCCCTGCAGGCATTCCTTCCTGGGCTGGATCCACAGCCCCTGCAGACAACACTAACTGGTTCTGACCCCCAGCCCCTGAGGACGCCCCTCCCTGGGCCTGACCCCCAGTCCCTGCAGACGCCACCCATGGGGACTGACCACAGCCCCTGCAGATGCCACTCCCTGGGCCTGACCCCCAGCCCCTGCAGACGCCCCTTCTTGGGGACTGACCACAGCCCCTGCAGATGCTCCACCCTGG